>NC_090239.1:10294656-10594656 GCF_024489055.1 Chanodichthys erythropterus
TATGCACAGCAAATGTCACACATGTTTAGCACTAACAAATTAGTTTCCTTTTATTTAAATACATACTATAAACGCCATATACACTAATAAACATAAAATAAACATACATTACGTTCAAAAATTTGGGGGATTTTCAAAGAAGTCACTTATGATCACCAAGGATGCATTTGTTTGATAAAAAAAAAAAAAAACAGTAATACTGTGAAATATTATTGTTTTATATTTTAATATAATATGTATTCCTGTGATAACAAAGCTGAATTTATCATTATTACTCAAGTCTTTAGTGTCACATGATCCTTCAGAAATCATTCCAATATGCTGATTTGGTGCGCAAGAAACATTTCTGATTATTATCAATGTTGAAAACCGTTAATATTTTCTTTGGAAAACATGCTGCTTTTTTTTTAGGATTATGTGATGAATAGCATAAACAGCATTTATTTGAATAGAATTTTTTTTGTAACATTATAAATGTCAATGCATCCTTGCTGAACTGATTAATTTCTTAAAGGTGCCCAAGAATGCTTTTTCACAAGATGTAATATAAGTCTAAGGTGTCTCCTGAATGTGTCTGTGAAGTTTCAGCTCAAAATACCCCATAGATTTTTTTAAATTAATTTTTTTAACTGCCTATTTTGGGGAATAATTAACTATACACTGATTTTGGCAGCGCCGCCCCTTTAAATGGCGTGCTCCCTGCCACACGAGCTCTCCACTATATTACAGTGCATTTACAAAGTTCACACAGCTAATATAACCCTCAAATGGATCTTTACAAGATGTTCGTCATGCATGCTGTATGCATGCTTCGAATTATGCGAGTAAAGTATTTATTTTGATGTTTACGTTTGATTCTGTATGAATTTGAGGCTATGCTCTGTGGCTAACGGCTAATGCTACACTGTTGGAGAGATTTATAAAGAATGAAGTTGCGTTTATGCATTATACAGACTGCACATGTTTAAAAATGAAAATAGCGACGGCTCGTCTCCGTGAATACAGTAAGAAACGATGGTAACTTTAACCACATTTAACAGTACATTAACAACATGCTAATGAAACATTTAGAAAGACAATTTACAAATATCACTAAAAATATCATGATATCATGGATCATGTCAGTTATTATTGCTCCATCTGACATTTTTTGCTGTTGTTCTTGCTGACTTTGTCTGTGCACAGATCCACACGTTAATACTGCCTTTCCTTGTCTAATGCCTTGAACATGGGCTGGCATATATGCAAATATTGGGGTCATACATATTAATGATCCCGACTGTTACGTAACAGTCGGTGCTATGTTGAGATCCGCGTGTTTTTCGGAAGTCTTTTAAACAAATGAGATTTATATAAGAAGGAGGAAGCAATGGGGTTTGAAACTCAATGTATGTCTTTTCCATGTACTGAACTCTTGTTATTTAACTATGCCAATATAAATTAAATTTTTGATTCTAGGGCACCTTTAAATAAATAAATAAATAAAATCTTGCTGACCCCAAACTTCTGGTTAAACATCATATGGGTAGCTAAAGCATAATATATACAATCACTTTTTAATCAGCATCATAAAAACACTAAAATAAAATAATTGCTATAAAATAACATTTACTTTTTTAACCATTATATGCAAGCTATACATTTTGCAATATCATGAGCCACCACAAAATACCTTAATATTAATACCTATTATAAAAGAGAGCAGCTGATACTAACCTCCATCAACGATGGCCTCGTACGATATCTCTAGCATAAGCCTCAGCTGTGGGTCCATGGTGTGGGCCTGTTTGGGATGCACACCAAAGAAGGCTGCATCAAATCTGTCGATTTCTTTTAGTTTTCCATTTCGTCTGGGAAGGCCATACAGACCTAGAATTTTAAAAAAGGGGGGAAAAAAAGGAATCAAAAGTGCTCTCTACTCATCGCCCTAAGCCTGCTCGTGCTTTAGCACATGAATGAGAGTATTAGCTTGGTGCCAACAGAGAAAAGAGAGACGGGCCTTTTATAACACCCAAAGCCAGACGGACAAGGAAAAGCACAGAACAGCAGCCAGGTAGGCAAGGCGACCACAAGGATCACCTTCGGAAAAGCATTTACTATAAAAATCGTGTTAAGCAAGTAAACCGATATAAAAATGATTTGGACTGAATGTTGTTAGCATACCTGGTTTCCACCGCCTGTCGTCTTCTGTGACCATGTCCACTCCATTGAAAAGGTTCTGCCAAAATTCTTCCAAATTGTTAGACTCAGGAAGGCGACCTGAAATTCCAGCTATAACGATATCCTCCATTTCTGGCTAGATTTTCTTTGATTCTAATAAAAGAAAGATAAAGAACAAGAAAGAAGGGGTCAGTCAATGAACAGAAGAATGGAGCGATTCTGTCAGCTTGATCTACATTTGCATTATCAAGAACTGTGTGAATGTGAATGTGTCATTCATTTAAAATCAGCAGTGTGTGTGTTGGGGTCACCAAGTTGGTGCAAAATTGGGTATAGGCGGGAGAGTGTGCTTGGGGGGGGGGGGGGGGGGGGCGTGGCCTAAAAAGCTGGACACTTTTGTTCCCGGTTTCAGGGTCAGAGCACTCAAAGCGACAGCATGGATGGGATTCCTGTTCATTCAATGCAATCAAGAAGCGGTGACAAGTACAAAGTGTCCCTCTGTTCCACTTTCCTCGAAACACAAAGGAGGGTTCATTTTAATTTAGAGGACCACAGAAACGGCATTAAATATGCCAGGAGAGAAATCAGCTCATCTAACTGTACAGTATGCCATCTGATTATTTTACCATCTTTACAAAGCAAGCAGAATAAATAAAAAAGGTGAACCTCAAGTTAAATTTTTAAATTTCAAGTTAAAACAAGTTAATTTCATCTATATAGAATAATTTACAGAAGAAAAATTCTGAAAATATTATGCATTTTTCTGTAATGATGTTAAAAATGTAAAACAGTAAACATGCATTACATAACAGCTAGTTCATAACAAGCTTCCACAGTTTTAAACGACATTAGTGTGCAATAAAGAGCTCTAAAAGTAGGACAGATCATTTTGCAGAAATGATGCGTCATAAATCAATAAACTTAATTGTGCAAATAAAAGAAAATCATAGGAGAAGCCTTTACTAACACTTCTAAGCATCTTTTTTTAAAATCATTTTTCCATACTGGAGAAATTATAAACAAATTCTGTTTCTTGTTGATTCATGAACAAAAAGATATGATTCACTTATGAATCAGATGTCACTACTTCTCTCGTAAATGTGCTAATGAGAGCTAGAGCAGGGTTTTCAGAGAATAATAACTTTAATTTTAGGCCGCTTCTCACACAGAGCTATGATATAAAAATAATGCATGTCATATTTTCTACTTTTATAATCATTTATAGTATTTTATGATTAAACTGTAATAAGAGGCATCAAGTCTCACAGGCTAACAAAAATAACCTGACAGGGTAACAAGTAATTGAGAGTGGATTTAAGCCATAATGTGAAAATTATTTTTTTAGTTAGGAAAGTTATATTTAAAAAAAAAAAAAAAAAAAAAAAAAAAAACTTTACAATTACATAAACAGAATTAGTAAATGTGGAAGTCTCAGGAAGTCTGAGAGGAGGAATTAGTGCTCTTTGTTGCCATAGTGACAACCGGAAGGAGTCTTTGCCGGGCAGGTGATCACATGCAACAGCTTGTCTGTAAACGTGCATGTGTGCCAGTCATTTAAATCACTATAGAGACATGTTAAAAAACCAACAAACTGAACAAAATTTAACAAAGCTATAGATAAACCAGCACCACAAAACAGCTAAATTGGTTTTGGTGTGAACCAGACTTCCCTAAACAAGTTAAGATTACAGTAGTACTATTACTATTCTGAGTGTTTAACATTTAACCACAATACAACAACTTTAGGATTAGCAGAATCCAGATCGAGAAAAAAAAACACATTTCTGAAGGGACTGTAATCTACCTGACCCAGATCCGAAGTAGCCGTTGAGTTACTGATGTAGCTGACCGCTCACCTCGCTACAGCTCTGATTAACAATCTCCCATGATGCAGTGGTGTCATCAGCTGATGACAGTATTACAGTCTTAAAGTCCTTAAAACATCAACCACACTCACACAGTGCTTGGACCATGTGATATACGAGTATAAAACATAAATTAGCCAATTAATGTGCCAAAATAATTTACTAAATCTTGATAAACTGATAAAATCATGTTTATTTTGATTTGTTTTGTGTGTGTGTATTTGTGTCCCAATGTTATTTTCACACATACATCATTTGGACCCCAAATATAAACACTGTAGTCAGCTGAACATTTAAAAAAGGATGTCTAGGCTGCATGTTCATTCCTGACAAGCCAAGGATGATACAGAGAGAGTCCTCCAATAAGGACTAGACTATAGATAGCGTCACACAAAACTGTCCTAAAAGCATCTCCACATCCTTCTGTCCTCAGTGACACTGGTTACATGCCAAAGCTTGTCAAGGAGGTTTCAGAGAGTGATAAATTCCGCACTGGCTCTACAGTGACCGCCCTGATGCTTTTCCACATCCCAACATATTACATTAATGTGTGGTCTTACCATGTTTTCTTTTTTGTTTATAGAGAAAAAGATTCACAGCATAATGCTACTTCTCTCAGGTGTAATCTCACAGAAATAGCGCGAGATGCTGTCATCATGTTTTTTTTTTTTTTTTTTTTTTTTTTTTTTAATGCCTTCAGCTAAACGCTTACTCACTTTAAGTGAAAAGTGTGCTTTTTAAATATATTCACAAGTGTGTAATATTCTTCAACTGAGATTTGTAAAACGTTCGACTCATTTACACGAATCGATTCTTTCGAACAGGTTGTTTCAATGAACAGCGATTCAGCAATTCCTTTACGTCATGACGTAACTGCGTCAGCACGCCATCCCAGCATCCCATATGCACTGCGTTAAAAAATATCTTTGTATAAAAATTTAATAAAATGCATAAAACATGGAATATTTCTAACATTTCCTGCTTCTTTAGGTATTTAAGTACATTTCAACTCATCAGTCAAATCCTCACTCTAAATTCTCGCTTCAGTGATTCAGCCGTTTCGTGATTCGCCAAAAAGATCCGACTCAAAAGGAATGATTCGTTTCTTCTTTTTTTAGATATTCAGTTTTTCATGGTGTTACAAAAAAAATAAATCTTGAATTTGCATGTCTGAAACCGATCTAGAATTGACACGATTAATAATACATGCTCCCTTACCTGGGTGTGTGTACAGATTAACGTTGTTTCACGCAGATCCTTTGGGATAGAGGCGACTATACTCCTCTTATTTTTTGTCGGCTCCCGGTACAGAATGGAGAGTTTCCTGATTCCCCCTTTGGCCAAGCCCTAAAAATTACTCTCGCCCTTCTGAGTCCCTGTGTCTGTTTCATTTAAATGTCTGACATCCTCGATGGCCACGCCACATGGGCTGACAGTTTGGCTCTGAGGTGCAGTCCAATGAGAGAGGAGGCTGGGCTGTAGACGCAGCCAGTGATGGGCTGATTTCAGAGAAAAAAAGCGTCTGAAAAGCATGGGTTACTAAAGTTCATCCCGGCATGATCACATGCACAGCAGCACAAATTTCTGCTTTATGGGTCTGATCGAGAAAGTTCAAGTTCAAGGCGACAAGGGGGTCGAGTGTCTGCGGTTTGCAAACAATCTGAAATCGGGTAAATTTAGCATGCAACACTGGATTGGTATTGAAACGCTGCATGGATATTGGTCTGTTCTAATTGTTCATTAGCTACTTAGTATGGATTACTTGTTTAAACATTAGAAATGACATTGGATGGCTAGAATGAGTAATGGTACTTCAAATTTCAAAGATGTATAAATGAAATCTTTAAAAAAAAAAAAAAAAAAAAAAAAAATCTATACAATTTCCAAGTAGTTTTCAGATATTTTCAAGCTATTTTTTTCATGAAACTTCAAATTTTTTTAACGAATTACTGAATTCTTTATTAAATAGTTTTCTTAATGTGTCCATTTTGTTTTTACACCACACTGACTTTGATTTTACTGGAGAAAATAGCTTATAAAAAGAGATAAGAGATAATAAAACATGGCAATCTACAGATGAATATTCGTCTTTTTTTTCCTTTATTTATTATTTTGCATAACAATATTCATATTGCTTCAACATTTGAATTTTTTTATGTCAGAGCAGTCGTATAAATGTTTGAAAAATATTTAGCGCATTGTTTATTGTAATGTTTGTCTAATGCACATTGTGTAGATGTAACTGTTGGGCAGCAGCAGCACACAGATGGCGTTGTACCGGGTGTCTTATGGTGGCGCTGTTGAGCTCTTAAGACACGTGAGAGACACGGTGAATAACATTTTGACGGTTGCCAGTGAAAAGAAAATCACCAATCAGTGAGCGGAGGTGTGTAGAACCAGCCAATCAGAATGAATGCAAGGGTGTTGCTAGGAGATAGGGTGATGTCAGGACAACGCGATGGGAGGAGTGGAATCCTACACCTGCTGCGGCTGTGATGTCATTATGAGGGGCTACTGAAGGTACACATAGGACACATTACACAGAATGTGAAGTGTCACTGTATGAATCCACTTATACAAATACTAATTAAATACCAGAGTCCTATTTGACTACATAATTTTTCTATGTATTCTGTAAAAAGATAAATCTGTACTGCATTTAAATGTTTATTGATAAATTAAAACTATATTATTGGTATGCCAGACAGGGTTCCTACACGTTTTCCATTTCAAAATTCTATTTTTTTTCTTACTTTTTCTTTCTGTAGATTTTACAGATTAAATTGAACATTAATGGTTCATTACAGCATTATTTTCAGCATTATATTTGGTATAAAGTAGTCATCTGTAAATATTTTAATTTTTTACATTGGTTTTCTCGAAGGGATAACGTGTTTAGATGATGAAAAGAAACCTAAAACGTGCAAAACCTGCATATATTCACCTCGGACACATCGGTTTGATGATGTAAATGTTGCAAGATCACCAAACAGCAAAGTACAGTCTGATTTAGATGATCGTTTGCTCCTTTATTTATTGCTGGTTTGAGTGGCATTTGAGAAAACATTCTTTAAGTGAAGTTCAAAAGACACTCAATTATGGTAAAGACACAGTTTTGGGTAATGAAAATGAGTGAGCCTTGAATTAATTCGGTCATGTTTGACGATCATAAAATGATCACTAAACTTTTGTCATAACTCTGCTTCAATTATTTTTATATAAATTTTTCAGGAATTCTTCATTTTATATTTTAGAAAACTGAATAGGGGCAATAGTCTGGAAATGCAAATATTTTTCCTTACTCTGTTTTCACATATTCTTGGGTTTGGAAATTATTATTTTTCCTTATCCTCGTTGGTGTTTTTTGCTCATTATAAAAGACTTACACGTATATAATAATAATGACTGCGATAATAATGTGACAAACAAGGAATGTAATACATAAGATAGATAAACTCTAGGAGTAAAATGCAATAATTTATTAGAACATTTACAAATGTTACAAAAAAAAAAAAAAAACATGCATGATGCAAAGTGAACAAATAAAAATGCAGCACTTCAAATAAAATAGTCCCTCAAACAGCGTCGCCCAAAATGATCATGGCTTTTTTCAGTCTTTGTTGTTGTAATTTCGAATCTTGGCCTGATTTCCTGCAGGACGTGTCTTTTTAGCAGGTACAAATGTTGTACGACTTTGTTTCTTCTTTTCCTGGAGTGATGCTTTGGTGCCCTCCACGCTGATCAGTGGAGTAAGAGGCTGATTATCATCTGGGTGTCCTCTGTTTGCCGTGGCCACTTTACCTGAGAGCGCAATAAGATAAGAGTTTAAATCCTTAATTTAAAAGTGTAAATCCCTGTAGAATAGTGGCGGAAAGTCAGAAGTGGTAATTAAAAAGCTACTGGTTTGATCCCTGCAACCATGAAGCATCACTTTGTGACCTTGAGTAAAGCATTTGAGAAAAAAGTGCTTAAAGAAAAAAGACATTCTGTAGCTGTTTTCATCCAAAGTTGTGAATTTAACGTATGCGTCATTGGAATATCGCATGAAACATTTGCAATAAATGCCATCCAATACGTTCAAGAGAACCAAATCGTCACTTCCTGATTGCAATCGTTTAAGACAGTTCTGGGAGGTAATTTTACCCAACCCTTCTGACGACAGACATTGGCTCAATCATGTCAGAATGACCACTGGTTAGTACGGTTATCCAGTCACATCCTCTATTGCAGCAAAGTCATGATTTGTTGCGCTTCAAGGGATTTATTCAGTACATTTTATTCTATCGTAGTTTATGCACGTATTCTTATCTGAAAAAAAAATTGAGCACATGCATTTTTAGGCAGATTTTTTGAATTTATGCACATTTATGCAAAACCTATTTTTTTATGTACAAAAATAGGTGGATTGAAACGAAATTAATGTCATAATTTTATCTGGTTCTATGAAATGATTAAAAAATATATGTAGAATAAAATATGAATACACCCTTTATTTAATAAACATCTTTTCGATTTCTTTTCTGAATTAAGTCATTTTGATATTTTTGGTGGTGCTTAAAGTAAAAAAAACTGTGGTGAAAGATTGTAAAAAAATAAAAATTCTTACAATATTTGACCTTTGTAAGAAAACATGTTTTGAAAACATTTTTTTTGTACATTTTTTTTAATAAATCCCCTAAAATTGTTAGAGTAAATCAAGATTGTTGTACAATATGTTAAAAAAATTCCAAAACCATGTGACACCAAGACAAGATACATTCTAAAAACCTTGGTACAAATGTTTTAAATTCTATTTTTAAAAGATTTCTCCTTATCTTCTCAGATATCTTTATTTGTCATTGACCCCAAACAGTGGTCAATGGCACTTGTATTCAGATGTTAGCTTCTGTATATTTCTGTATCTTTCTGACTCTTCTCTTGTGCATGTGAATGATGCTGAAATGCTCTCTAAGTAAACATCATTTGATATTTGGACTAAATGATGTACTATGAAGCAACACTGATTCTGAACCTTTTGCCTGGGCTCGTGGCTTATTACAGAGTACATTAGTCTGAATCTTATGCACGCAGTCAATCCATCAGTCAGCACTACAAGTACCTGTTTCAGTGCCAAGGATTTCAAATGATTCAAATGTCAGTCCAAGGTACATAGAGGTAAAAATCATGTCTGGTATATTTTTAGTCAAAGCAACTGGACTTTGTATTCAATTTATTGAAGACATTTTGCCACTCTAAATGGTTTCATCAGCTGTCTGATGAAACTGATGTACCATCATGATGTACCAAGAGCCAAAATTTAAAGAAAGTTACTTCAAGACGAAGTACAATGTCTAAAGAGAGCTTAACATATTAGATAATATGCCTGTATAGACAATTCTCATTCAAAATCAGCCTTTAATGACAAGGCATTATTTCATGCCAGTAAATGACAATGTCCATAAAAGAGAAAAGTGTAAAACTGATCTGACTGATTAAAAAAAAAAAATCAAATGGCTTTATGGTCTTATCAACATTATGTCCATAGATTTGGCAACTTTCCTTTGCCCTTGAATCCAATCATGCAGCTCTGTCATGATTCCTGTCAAATCAAGTGATGAAATTTCACACTCAGAGAACACGTGTCGTTATCCATTCACTCATTCAACATGGCTAAACTGTGAATAAGTGATATAAAGTTAGTTACGAGAGGGGAACTACAAAGGAAGTTGCTTAATCATATTTTAGCTTCCTGACTTGTACTTAAACACCCTATTAAGTCATCAAAACAGCAGGCACCATACAACAGTTGTATGTTTGAATATAAATGGTTTGAAAATTGAAGTGACCCATTTATGACTTTTCTGCTCACCTTTGTCCTCACTGTCACTTGGAGAAAACACAGAGGAGCTCAAACCTCGATCCAACATCTGCCACACATCCTTTAGGGAATCATCGGTGCCTGTAGATGACAGCAGAATGTGGGATGACCCGGGCAGTCGTACCGGAGCTTCAGATTGGTTCCGTTGCGGCGGAGTGTTTTCTTTTCTACCCACAGACTTGAGGAAGGAACAGAGAAAAAGAACTGAAACAACTACAATAGATTCACTCTCTTTACACCAAATAAAATTACATAGATTACCTTCAAAAGTTTAGGGTTGGTAAGATTTTTTTATGTTTAATGCTCACCGAGTCTGCATTTATTTGATTAAAAATGCAGTAAAAATTAATTTAGTGAAATACTATTACAATTTAAAGTAACTATTTTAATACATTTTGAAATGCAATTTAGCAAAGCTGAACTTTCAGCAGCCATTACTCCAGTTTTCAAAGTCATGTGATCTTTCAGAAATCATTCTAATATGCTGATATGGTATGGTATATTTTTTATTAATATCAATATTGAAAGCAGTTTTGCTGCTTAATATTTTGGTGGAAACCGTGATGCATTTTTTTTCAGGATTCAAAACAACATTTATTTGAAATAGAAACATTATAAATCTCACTTTTGATCAATTTAATGCATCTTAAAATTAATTTCTTAAAAAATGCACGGACAAACTTTTGAACAGTAGTGTATATGTAAAATATATGTATGGGGTGGGTAGTACCTGGACTGGTGGCTCCCATGGGTTGGTGGTTTGTTTTTTATCTGAATTCTCACTCTCAGAGAATTGGGGACGGACTATAATCGCTGTTTTCTTACTCTGATCTCTCTGTGCATATTGTAGCTCCTAGAGTAAGATTCAAAACAAATATATTTTAATGTCATTTTTGTCTGATCATAATCAACCATGTATCTTCATGCATCCGACAATGGAGTGATCGCTGACCTTTGCCATGCTCCAGTGGCCTTGACTTAGAGTAACATTGCATAAAAGCTGTGTCTAAATCTTCAACTCAGTACATTTGCACAGGCCAAACTGATTAATATGATGAAATATATTCTCTGTATCAATACAGTGAACTTGCTTTGATTAAAGTCCCTCTCCTGCCTAAATCACCTGAGTGGTTAGCTGGTACTGTAGCTGTTCCAGGGTTGATAAGCGGCTCTTTGGCTGCACCCCATGCTCAGGTTGAGAGGGGTCTTTTTCCAAGCTGTGCTGTTGATCATTTGGTTTGAGAATGATCTTTGAGTGTCGTGGAACTGAGAAAAAAAGAAAAAAAATACTATAACTACATGAAAAAGGCTTTAAAGGGCATATTTTGAATTAAAGAATGTAAAAATTTTACATAAAGGTTATTGTTTACATCCCTGATGTCCATTTAGGCAATTTAAAAACTTAAATTTTAAGATTGGCAGTAAATGCACAGAACATCAAACTGGAGATGTAGAAAGTAAAAATTTTGGAATGTGTTGTTGATATTCAGTGATGATTTGCCAGTAAATGACTTCTCAAGTTATATGACATAAACCGTTTTGAAGCAAGGCAAAACACACAGCATGGAGAATTTCCGGGACAAATAAGCATTGGGCTCTCTATTGAGAATCAAACTAAGGCTTCTTTAATCCTTTGATACAAACATGGATCAGCCCATTGTGATGGGGCACCAGCATAACAATGAGAGGTGAATTATGGGAATTAACCCCATGTACCCTTTCACAAAATAACAGAAGAGGGTTCTTTTTATCCCTCTTGAGCCAGAGATAATTCCTTACATAATTTAAAACATTTGAATTCATTCTGGTTGGGAATACTAATGAAACCAAATAGTACACTTCAAAACCAATACCAACCCTCCAGTCCTGCTTCTATCAGCTGTGCCCGGAGCCTGTTGCCCATTTCAATGAGTTGCCGTTTGTCTTGACTGAGGCCGGAGATCAAGCGTGCAGCCTGTTTGAGCTTTGACTGAAGCAGAGCAACATCATCCATGGCGCCCCCTCTGGCTGAACTCTGCAGAAGCAGCAGCTGCTGTCTCAGGGACAAGTTCTCCTCCTGAAGCTGCTTTACCATCTCACTCTTAAATACCAGACAGACATTCTTGTTTAGGTAACCATATAGCATACTTCTGATAAGAAACCATTCATGTTAGTAATATATACTGACAATTCTGTTTGGTCAGTACTCCTAACTGCAGATACAACTAGTTGGCAACGGATTCTGATTAAATACGGAGCCCCATATTATTCCCTCATTTTAGTATAGCGTGGCCACAAATTAAGAATTAATTCCCACAACTTATTCATTCAATCCCTCGTTTTAGTAAATCATGGCCATGTCATACTAATTTGTTCCCTCATTTTGATTGAACTAAAACAAAGGAACAAATTATGAATTTGTGGCCACGATTTAGTAAAACGAGAGAATGAACTGTTAATTTGTGGCCAGTGCCCACGCTATATAGATATTTTTCCCGCTCTGTAGTTTTAAGGTTCATATTATATTATATTATATTATATTATATTATATTATATTATATTATATTATAAACATAGAGTATATCATGGTGCACAAAAATGCTGTACCTGATTAAGGACAATGGGCTCTCTTCTGCTTGCAAGGTCAACCTTCAGTGCTGACACCTGGACACAAGACAAATTGTAAAATATATTATAAAATATATTATTAATTTTGTTTCTTTAAGGTAGAAAAGATCATGTTTTTTTGTTGTTGTTTTTTGCATTTATTACGAAGTATCATTTAAATTTAAATCTACTTAAAACTTGCCTGGTTGCCAAGGGCAACAGTCTGCAGGTTGTGGAGCAAACTGCCTTTTTGGTACTCTTCTGCTTCCTGTCTCACTTCATTCAACTCCAGCTCAGTAGCTGCCACTCTTTGCTTAAGCTTCAATTCTTCAGCTGCTGCTGCCCTCTTGTGATTGGCCAGCTCTAGACGTAAGCTCTCATTCTCCATGTGTTTTGAGTGACACTAAAGAAATCATATATACAGTATATATTCAGAATAGGCAACTCTGCCTATTTGATCATGAAAAGCCACTGAAGAAAACACAAAAAGCAACTAGAGCGCATCATGTATACTGACACCACACAGAATCTAAGCACTGAATTAACTGGTAAGTGTGTTATCTGTTAAAAATGTTTCCATCTGAACAAGAATTACAAAATATTATGACCTTCTAATCATTGGATGCTTGGCTAAAATCATTACCTGCTGGGTAAGCTGATCCACAGCAGACTCCAAATGAGCCAGTCTCACTTCCTGTTTCTTTAGAGCAGCGGCACTGGCTACTTTCTCCACTCGTAGCCCTCCTGCAAACAAACTCTTCTTTAAAACACTGTGCTCCTACCAGGACTCTTGTGCTCCAGAAGATAAAAATCATCAAACCACAGTATTACATAACAGATCATGTTTGATGAAGGTTTAAGCTTATATTTTTAAATCACCTATGGTCTCATTAAGTGATCTAATGTGGTTTTGAAGGTAAGCATTGTCAGGGGAAACAGGGAACGCAAGGGAAGGATTGTTGGCAGTATTGACTGTCTTGGAAGACTCCTCCAGCCGCTCCTCAAGATCACGACATTTGGCCTTAAGCTCCTGGATCTCTTTCTCCAAAGCCTGACTGTAGTCTGTAGTCCCTGAAACCCCAAATATTATTTTAAATTCCTAATTCTAATCATTATTCCCCAACAAATTCAAATATTTCTGAAAGTGGGGAAAATGTTCTTATAAATTCCTTTTATTGCTTTATTGCTCTGGTGACCGCTTGTACCTGCAGTGGTATTTGTGTTCTGGTTATGACTGTGAGCTACAGGCATCTGCTTGCTCAAGTTCTCCATCTCTTTCCTCATTTCAGTCACCACTGCTCTAAGACTGCTGTTCTGCTGCTGGAGTCTCCTGATCTCTTCTGATGGGAAACTGCTGTTGTCTAATGCAGATGCCTGTTGGAAAAGTTCGCATTGTTTTATGTTATGCAAGACAGAGAGGCGCAGTAGTGAAAGAATCAGATGATGGTATAAGCCAATTAGCTACCACTAGGTGGAGGCAAGAGATTGTGCATGTTGACACACTTTTAAAGATCTGAATTTTCAATCAGTCAACAAGTTATTACAGGACTGAACACACACCACAAACATAATAATATGTGTGCTAAAAAAAACGTATTATTTTACGGTCAGACTATGGTAACTGGAAAAATAATGCCAGCTGGCAATTTAAAGTGCTGATACATAAGACTAGTTATGCTGTGCTGAATATATGGATATGTGGTGTTATGGATATAACCTTTCCTTGCACATAATGTCCAGGGAGATTGTGAACTTTCAAAGTAACATTCTGTTAGTGGCCAAGCATCTTCTGCTGACATGCTATTTAAAGTCTCTTAAATGTTTCTTGATAAATGACCTACCAAACAGCTGACAGCGCAGATATGAACAACCACAGAACTCTGTTCTCAGCTAATTATGACATATCACTTCATAAAAGCTGTAACAGAATTATTCTTGGGTCTTAGATTAAAAAAATGCTGTGGACGTTGACAATGTCTGCTGTTTTATTTAAATTAAGCTATCTTTTCTAGGCAACTAGACAGAAACAATCCTCCAGGGGCAACTCAGGGTCAGATGATTTGCTTCATATGCTGTGTGACTCCTACTCTTCAGACACTTTGGCATGAAACCCAGAGAATTGTTGGACAGGATACCCACCAGACCTTTAGCTGTCATCATACCACATTTGTTTTTTTCCAAAGCTAAAGCAGATTCTAAATGGTAGCAGGTTCCTTTATAGTATTAAATATCAGTCTGGTTGGTGTAATAGAGAAAGCTGTGTGTGGTCCAACCTGAATTCCAGTTAGTGCTGGTTTGGTTCCACGCAGTGCCTGATCTCGCTCTACAGTGACACTTTTCAGCAGTGTCACCGTCTCCTCCAGCTCTCGTTCCTTCTCTCTTAACTCAGCATTTACCTTAGGGAAAATAATCAAACATAAAACATTACTTCCTTACACAGAATAACCGTCCAGAAGGTTGTGGGAAACACTGACGGATAAGAAAATAGAGGTCATGGCACTGGTGAAAACTGGACATTTTTGCTAGAACTGAACTACAGATTAAATTACAAAAAAATGCCTAAATTTCTTTATTTAGACTATTTTTAAGAATATTTTACTTTAATTTTTTTTACTGTCTGATTGTGCATCAGCTCACCTGGTCCCTGGCCTGAGCAAGGCTTTGGATGAGCTCCTCGCTCCTCAGGTAGTTCTCAGAACGCACCTCCTCACAGCGCCGCTCCCAGTCCAACTCCAGCTGAACTCTCTTCTGCTCCAGTGCCTGCTCCCTCTGCAGACCACTAGACACCTGTTGCTTATACCTGACAGAAATTACTTTTTTTTTTATTTTTTTTTTTATTACTTTATTTTTTATTTTGGATATTTAATTGTGCATCCTCTTTTTCTCTTAGATGTGTACATTATAACATTATATTAGTGTACATTATAATTTTGATGCATACACTTCAGTTGAAATATTTCAGAATGATTGATTATAGGCTTTTTAGTGTTTTATTTTTAATTTATTTAGACAAAAATAGTATAGATTTTTAATATCTGATTGGTTATCACCATTACATAAACAATATTTTCTCGGCCATAACTTTATTATTGGTGCATTCTTATGGTGCACACTTTTATTTCTCACAGTATAATGCAGTTTAATTTAAATGTTGTGTAAAAAGGTATGCAATTATTCATCTTGTGACCCCTCACCTCTCTATATCCTCTTTACATCTTTCCAGCTCTGCTCTCACTTTGGCCTCTCTCTCCCCTGCAGAAAGCAGCTCTGTATCCTTGGCAACGTTTTCTTTGGAGACCTGCTTGATGTAAGTATCCCAGCCAGATCGAGTTGTTTCCAGCTGCATTCTGAGCCTTTGGTATCAAATAAGAGATTCAAATCTAAGTTGGATATGGTAACATCTGTGGTACCAAACACAAGTTAAGGCTCTCGATCAAGTATAGATAAGTCTAACAGCAGACTTTTTGCCTGTCTTAGCCTGTGCATCTCAATTTATAAACATTAAATTCTGAGCACAGAAAAATTAGTAGCACTTGTTACCTTGAGGCCTTGAATTTTAAACATGTTATATAATCCTAGTGCTCAGAGACACCCACACATTTCCTCTCAATGTATTTAGACTAATTTAGTCATCAGCAGGAGGCATGGCTAATGCATTGCCTTCCATATACACAGATGGACCATTTTGCATTTCGTTGCATCTTTATGAGATAACATGTACTCTAAACCGCAGCTTGAAAGGTAAAAATGAACCACAGAACATTTCTATAAATAGTCATTTCAATTTTGAAATGACTATTTGACTATCTTACTCTTGTATCTGCTGGTCTCTGTGGTGGAGGTCATCCGTATGGCTCTTTTCTCTCCTTTCATGGTCCAGGATCATCCTGTCCAGTTGGGCCTGCAATTCTGAGATGTTCCCCCTCTCCTCTTGGAGCTCCCTGGCATGAGCCTCTCTCATGACACCCAGTGCATCCTCTCTCTCCCGAGACCTTCGTTCCAGCTCTGCATGCCTGCATATATTCAATTTCAAAACATCAGAGCAAGACATGCTAGTCTACCCAGGAGTAATATGAGCTATGCATATTAATCTACCAAGGAAAGGTTCATAACGTCAACAGTGTTTTAAAATTTGTCATTAGGATGTAAAAACACTCGTCACTTGCTTTTACTGTATGTTTGGATTGGACAGAGCATTCCAAATTCTAGATGCAGTACTTACTTCCTGATGTAGGCTTCTTGCTCTTTTTTATAATTGTTCTCCATTTGTTTTAGTGTGACCTCAAGCTCTTTTATCCTGTAAAACAGTAATCATTTATCTTATTACATTCAAAATTTGAAATAGAAAACTTTTTTGGAATGCATGTCAGTTTACCTGGAGTCTTTCATTGCAGTGGTGTTCTTTAGGTCCCAGTCTCTGTGCTGAATCTCTTTTTGAGCCAGCTGGTAAAGTTCTTCAGAGGCCTGCAGGGCCTCTTTGGCCTGGCTGTGAGCTTTGGCATGGACCTCAAGCTCTTTACTCAACAGCTTTTCCTGGATGATTAATAGTACAATTAAACTCAAATTAATCTATGCAAAAGATCACTAAGACTACAATATATTTTGACTATACAAGACTAAGATATAATATATAGCATGGGTGTCCAATCCTGCTCCTGGAGGGTCAGAGTTTAGATCCAGTACACTTTCCTGGAAGTTTCTAGTGAATCTGAAAACCCTGGGTGCGTCTCATTCAGCTCCCAAGTTCATGAATCAGTATATCATGCACACAAATTCCGGCACAGAGTAAGAAAAGTAAGGACCCTGGCTCACTACACATTTGGACACTGATGGCTAAATTTTTGGCGAAATGACAACATCCTCATTGTACAACGTCTCTACTGGCATTTGTTGGGGATTAACAGTTTAGGACCCTTGAAACCAGATATGTTGAATAAAGACCCAGGAGTCAAAGTAAAAAAAAAATCAATAAACTGAAGAAAAATTTAATGAAGAATAGTTTTCAGTTTCATCAAGTCTCTCAAAGAGTTCGTAGGCCGCTCTGCATACATTCACATTTCCACACCAATTATACTCTAACAGAGTCAACTAACTACGTCATTACTTCAGGTCGAATGATTCTGATTGGCTAAGGAAAATAGACAAATTTGGTAATCTTCCACACATGGACAGATAGTCAGAAGCATATCTCCATTCTTCACGATGCTGACGAGGGGACTCTGGATTTAGGTAATGGATGTCCTTTTGGGGTCATGACATGGCGTCTGCTGGTCTCAATCAGAGTGCCAGTAGTCCACCAGTACAAAGAACCTGCACAGAACACTTAGCACACATACACAGATATTCATGATTCACAACTTCGTCAAGGCTGAAGTTGATCTGAGCTCTGCTCTGAGCAGGAAACTTTCCCAAAACATACTGATAACACATACTTTTCTCTCAGTCAGAGGTACAGACAATATTCAAACTTATTTTCTAGTGTTTGAAAAGGAAAAGAAATGCTTTAACATACGTTGGAAAAGTCATTCAAATAATTTAACAGAAAGATAAATGTTGATTAATAACTTAAAAGATATATATTGAAGTGGCAGTGGATTCCAGAATCCATTCCTTCACATTTATGAACAACAGCAGCACAGATATCTTTCTGACGTTATTTGTTTATGTTATTTAGCATGTTTATTGGGTTGGCTCATGTGATTGTTAACTTCTATTAAGGTTACATAGTGAGCATCGATGCTCCCTTACAATGGCTGACCCCATAATCACCCTTTGATTAGCTGGTTCAGGTCAGTTTAATTATGGATGGAGCTAAACTGCAGAACAGTCCTCCAGGAGAAGGTTAGGACACCCCAGCTATATAATCATTATGTACTCCTTGTTACAACTGAACTTGGTAAAACATAATATGCCGCCCCCTCAGACTGCAATTTTCTTCAAACTAAACTGATGCTACATTCTTTTGGTGTCTTTCAGTTTTTTTTTTAATTGTCATGTGTTCTACAGAATGAATCAATGATGTGATTGTACGTTTTATGTTTCTTTTATTATATATTGTTGCTGTTGCATATGTGTGTTTGTAAATCTGGACTGCCTATCTTGGCCAGGACACTCCTATAAAAGAGATTTTTAATCTCAGTGAGGTTTTCTCCTGTTTAAATCAGAGGTCTTCAAACCTTCTTCTGGGGACCGACTGTCCTGAAGAGTTTAGCTCCAACACTGATCAAACACACTTGAATGCTTGAAAATACACAGGCAGTTATGCTAATGCAAAGACTATAGAATAACACAAGACGTGTCACTCGTATTGTTTTGAATGGGAGAAAGTGTAACGCGCAATAAGTCCCGCCTTCTAAATAAGAGCCAATCGCCGACTGGTAAAGTCATCGCGTCATGCAGCGGCCGTTAGAAGCACCGGTTTCTATAGAAACAGTCGACGCGCGCCTCCGAAATGAGGTACAAGAGATGCGCATTTAGGTCTGCGCATGCGCATTAGCTTGATCCAACATAATACAGATTTTTTTGTCATGATTCGAGCGTTTGGAAAAAATTATGAGACAGTTGTTGTCAGATTTCATTGGTGATTTCTAATATGAAATTTAATCGAAAGCTTGGCAAAAAGCTTTGGAGCTGCATGATGCCCTGGATGCCCGAGAGGCGTTTCAAAGATGGCCGCCGAGTGAAATGACTTGTCTTAAAGGGACTTTGGCTAAAGCAGGTTGGAAATAAACTTTGCAAGACAGTGAGTCCCCAGGAGCAGGGTTGAAGACTTCTGGGTTAAATAAAGGTCAATAAATAATAATAAAAAAAAAATATTGCCAAAAATATATGTATTACCTGAACATCACACCTATATGTGCTCTCTAACAGCTTCCACTCTTCTAGAAAGGCTTTCAAAAATAAGTTAAAACCTGGCTGTGGGAATGTGCGCCCATTCAGATATGACAGGGGAGTCCAATCCTGCTCCTGGAGGGCCACTGTCCTGCAGAGTCCTCCAACCACAATTAAATACACCTGAACCAGCTAGGTCTTACTAAGAATAATAGAAACTTCCAGCCAGGAGTGTTGAAGCAAGTTGCAGCTAAACTCAACAGGACAGTGGTCCTCCAGGACCAAGTTTGGACATCCCTGAGATACGAGAATGAGTTTAGCCACTGACATTTGGGGCCTAGCTCATGTCGGCATTCCAATTCATCTTTCATGTGGACTTTTCAATTCATCCCCATACGTCTGGCCATGTAGTGTCTAAAGCAGTGGTTCTCAACCAGGGGTCCAGGGTCCACTTCGAGGCCCTTAGAAAACTTCCAGGGGGCCACAATGTGTCTTGAAAACAATTTAAATTTATTTATATTAACATAATCTTAATTAGAATGCTAAAAACACAAAAAATAAGTACAGGAGGTACACATTTGGAGTTAAAAAGGTTGACAACCACTGGTCTAAACGGCCCTGACCACCAAAATGAAGTTCATAAAGTTTTGATGGGATGCAAGTCTTACTTTGAGCTCATGTGAGAGAACCACACTGTTCATTTCATCCAGTTTCAGATGGAATTCATGCTCCCGCTTCCTCGTTTCACTGTCGAAATCTGCCATCATTTCCTGTTGTGGATTGCAATTTACAACACCCACTGTATATAAATGACACTAGTAATGCCGTCATAAAGAGTTTTATGAAACGCTTGTATGCCTGTGCTCAAACAACACTCAAATGTCAAAAGTCAAGTGACACTAACATTGAACAATAACCTATTTTCGAACTGACCTGAATGCACTACTGCATAAATAGCTTTAGTTCACAAACATTATCTGTGATCCTTCACGGCCTTATCATTTTACTTCACAGAGTGAGGTGAGGATTGCTTTGGTGATTAGTTGTCACAGCTCAACGAATAAGAGCTCCTGCCATCTGCAATCCTTTTAGGTCAGTGGGTTTACTTTAAATAACATACAATGTCCTGGCATTAAACCCAGGATATACACTTAGTTTGTGGATTCATTTTTAGACCAGAAACAGCACCATAACTGTAAATATGCAAGATGTTCCAGCTTTAGATTCTGTAACTTAAATTTAGAGATGGGCCACAATAGAGGTCAATGTTTGTTTGGCCATTACGTGTCAAGTTAAATATAGTTCAGCTTTTTGAACACAACAAATGTACAGCCAGGTATGGATGTCACCCACATGATTGTGTCTACCATCTTGTGGGTGACAGCATACCTGTTTCTGCAATGCCAGTTCCCCATCAGATTCTCTAATTCGCCGCTGGAGATCCCGTCTCAATGTTTCATTCTCCTCCCTGAGTTTTTGAATCTCACTTTCCATGATGCTAAAAAGCAAGAACAAATGTCATCAATATTACACAAAAATCAAATATTCAATTTAGAAACGAATGTGGATGAGCCTAAGAAACAAGGTCATACTTCTGGACTTTTTCCAATTTGACTCTATGCTCGACTCCCCTCTTCTGATATTGCACTTCTATGTCCTCCTTCGCCCTCCGCTGCTCCTCCAGGGCATCTTGGAGTTTTGCAATCTCAATCCTCAGCTCACTGACCTCTTCCCGCCTGACACTGTCCTCTGTCTGAGCACGGGCTGCCAAGGCATCATAACGCTCCAGCTCTTTGTCCCTCTCCTCCAACACACGTAGATTATACTTGAAGTCATCACGCAAGCGGAGGAAACGTTCTCTCTGGGTGGACAGCTCTGATGTGGCTTCATTTAGAGCAGTTTCCAGTTGTAGTATCCGTAAAGTCTGAAGTTCTTTCCATTCTCTTTCTTTACAAGCTAGCTGGGCCTCTAGGTCCACAGCTTCCTGCATTATTACGAAGCCGATGTTGAACAACAGGGCACTACAAGACTTGACATCCTGTTACAGCAAATCTGTAAAAACAAGTTAACAAATTACAAAGTGCCCATCAGAGGATATTTTGAAATAAACATGCTTAATGAAACCCCACACATCATATGAAGACATAAAATGTTTAATTGTTTATATATATATATATATATATATATATATATATATATATATATTTAGAAATTATCTATTAGTATTAATTAGGCATCTGATAATGACATGTTGCTTGAATTATATCCTTTGTGATCTAAAAAGAATGAAACAAAACAACTAACATAAAATGTGTGCACGTGCAGCAATAATACATTTTAATATTCAAAACACTGAACTGTCAAGATTGGACAGGCAACGTTTTTAGCGATAACTCATATGAAAACAAAACAACAAGGCTAAATTCACGAACATAAGCTATTTTAAACTATTTGACATAATTAAAATAGTTATTTAGTTTACCTTCCTGTGTATATCAGCTCAAGAACGAATTAAGTTGCGTGTATTTTCTCCGGTTAGCTTGCATATAGCACAGCGAATATTCTATTATTTCATGTTTGTGTCATAAATAAAGTTGACCGGAACTGCGTAAAAGTCATAATACACAAATACTCTAGAAGAAAGCTGCCGAATATGTCTAAAATAGCTCGCATTGAACGTTTAGGTCAGTTTAGCTAACCAGCATAGCATAAGTTCTGTCTAGCTCAGCGCCAACACAACTAACTATGAGAGTTTCCATAGAAACAAAAGGCGTCTGCAGCAACATCCGTTCTGGGTGAACTGGTTGAATCTAGTCAAAGACAGACTTTGATGTAGTTCCCCCTTCTTCTTTTACAACTGAGCGTCATCCGCTTACTCTGAAAGGCGGAAATTATGAGTTTACTTCTGATTGTGCTCTATTTCTGGCATGACTAATGTTTCCCGCAATAAAAGCTTCAGGCTTATCGTAAAGTTATAAAACGTTTCCGAGACATTTGTTTGAAAAGAAATATTAATAAGAAGTCATAATAAGTAATTGAAAAATCTTTGTTATATGTAATGTTATATATGTAATTTTTAATAAATAGTTGGGTTAAATAAAACTGCCCAGCATGTTGGGCAAACATTTAACCCAACAGCAGTCCCTTTTTTTACAGTCTATGGTTTGTCCATATTTAACCCAACTTTGGTTAAGCATTTGTGTGTGTGTGTGTGTGTGTGTGTGTGTGTATATTATATATATATATATATATATATATATATATATATATATATATATATATATATATATATAGACACAGTTTTATTTAACCCAACTATTTATTAAAAATCACTATACTAATTACTATATGGCTTGCTTAAAATGAACCCAAAATAAATTAAAAATTAAAAATCAGACATAATTACTAAAGGGAACAGTACTAATCAAAAGGTGAACGTTTATTCATTCATTTTATTATTCTTTAAACTTATTAATAAAAGTTCATTTATTAAACATATTAATAAATGTTCATTTCCATCCTATTTTGGGTTCATTTTAGGCAAGCAATATAGCAATTTTTAAACAGTAGTTGAGTAAATAAAACTACCCAGTATGTTGGGTATATATATATATATATATATATATATATATATATATATATATATATATATATATATATATATATTGTGTACTAAATTACTGACAAAGTATAAAAGTTTTACCCTACAAACTATAACACAAATATCATGCTTATGTAGGCAACATTGTGTTGAAAAATCCAGCTAAAACCAGCCTAATCTGGTTGGCTGGACTCCCAGCCTGGGTTAGCTGGTGTTCAGCTGGTTTTAGCTGGTCTCCCAGCCTCCTAGCTAACCAAAACCCCTCTAAAAGCTATGACCAGGCTGGGAGACCAGTTAAACCAGCCTGACCAGCTTAGGCTGGTTTTAGCTGGATTTTTTCAGCAGGGTCCCTGCCAGAATTATAACAAGTTCAGACAGTTTTGCTTCTACATTGGTTAGTATTTTTCCAAACTTGGCTGACACACAATTTTTCCTGCAGCTTATAAAAACCGTACAAAAGCAACTGACGCAAGAGGAAATAAGACACCTGATTCACGTGATTCCTACCTGCCTGCTGTCACGTTCTAATTTGTATCCGTACTTTGTGTTTAAATTATGCCCCTTGTCTCATTTATTCACAAGTATGTAGCATGTAAATGATTATTAAGTTTTATTCAGATGGATGCTACAACTTCCTAAGGCCTATCTGCCTTTACACTCTCTACAAAACATCCCTCTATGAGCATAATATTATGTATCTAAAGAAGTGTTTGGCTCTTGTGATGACAAAAATTGCTGCATTGCAAAAAAAAAAAAAAAGTGTCATCATCCTGTTTTGTAATTTTACTGCGTCACTGTGATGTGTGCCACATTTATGAGGGAAACTATAATATTGTTGTTCACTACCCAGCTAAGCTAATAATGAGAAACAAAGCTGCTTCATACATGAAGGTAAGGTACGTAAATCCCCTCTAAATCCCCTAGGCACATGGTTTGAATAGGGATGAGAGAGAGCAGTGGCGAAACGCACGTAGTATCCTCCTCTCAAAGCCGCATCATTGGCTGCACGTCAGCGTGACTCAAGTGATTCAGCGCTGACACAACAGTGAGATCACAGCAGCAGCACTACTGTCGGATGAACAGACCTCATTCAAGTGCTTCTTCTAGAGATGTGTGCCGTCCGAACGTGATGGTCCTGGTGCCAGAGGGCATCATCAGACAGAGAACAACCTTTATCACAGAGTATCGCTAAGGTATGTATATGAGGACTGACGCCTTTAAATATGTCAACATGTTTTCTGAGATAATGATTGGGTGATTATGCGCGTGCGTCGGGAAGTGGGGGATGCTGAATGCCGGTGGGCTGCTATGGAGATTGACTGATGAAAACTGACAGGCTTTGGTACAGAAACACAAAGAATATTCTATTTATCGTTGAAAATATAATATACACCGTGATAACATTCCTAACATGTCGTGAATAATCCACATACCGATACAACTGCCCTATATGCGACAGTCTGATATTAGTGTGTAATCTTCGAGTAGTTGTCGATGTAATGGTGCTACACATTGTTTAAATTGAGAATATATATATACTTAAGGATGGTGTGGCTTTTGTTTATATATCGATGTGCCGGTGTCAGCGCTTATTGGTGGAGGAGAGAGAGTATAGAAGTCACGTTTAGCACGTAGACCAGAGCGGTGGCGCATCAGGTGCTCTTCAAATACACATATTTAGACACAGAATCACATATTAGACTAGTTAATGTAATTATTCAGTGTTAAAATTGTACACTGACTTCCTGGAGAGTCGATTTTATAAGGTATTTCGATCGGAAAATGTATTTTGAGTCGTTAGCTAACCTTTAAACACCAAAGGGTTTGTGATAGTTATGTATGTACTTAAATTTATAGTGTACAAGTACCTAAATCTACAGTGAACTGTCAAATAATGACTGTGTCCCATCCTGAAATGATCCAAAGTGCTCGAGCAGGCTGCTGTTGCCATGGTTACCACCTCAAGCAATTTTTTTTTTTTTTTTTTTTTTTTGTAAAAATAGACGCCATTACTATTAAAAGTTATATATTATATATCACTTGAGGGGGTTTAAACCTTAATTTCCTTATCTGACATCGATTTCAGGTCTTGAATTGAATATACTTTATTGTCCCATTGCTGGGAAATTCATCTTGGACAACCATGACATAGCCAGTACAACATTAAACTCACATAAACAATACAAACATAATAAGTTACTAATAACCACAAACCAGATACATTTGCACATCAAAATCCTCAATCGTCTCCCAGAGGGTAACATCTTAACATCTACTACTAAGTTCATGATATAAATCAGGTGTGTTATATTAAGAACCAATGACCAATGTAGAGTATTGTAGGCGGGGAAAGGTCAGAGGATGAAGGCATATATAATCTAGACCCGCCTTAAATACCTTCTTATAATACCTAACCATCTTACTGTATCCCAAATCATTTATAAGTATAATCATAAAAAACTGAAATTAATTGGAAGTGGTATCACACATAGACCTAGATATCAATTTTGATTAGATGTTTGTAAATTAAAATAATCAGCAATTTTTGTCATTGTATTGCAACTGTCTGATTAGAATCAGCCTGTTTCACTAATTAGTATGGACATGGCAAAAAGCGTCCATCATTAACAAAGAGCCAGTGCCAGCTGTGACCTTCAGGTGCCAGCTGTGACCTTCAGGCACTTTCTAAAATTAATCAAAACCATACATAATTCCTCCTTAACCAAACATAATTTAAATCCCAGCTACACATTCTGTATAAAAAATCTATGTAAGATGAGAACAAACACAACGTAAGTTACTCTTAACTGCATGGGAAGTGATTCTGGTCATTGCAATCAGTAACACATGGGAAAATGTCAGGGTCTTAATTTAGGTTGGATACCATGGCTCTTATATCATGGCTCTTGTAGGAGTTTTTTCACTAGAGGTTTGCCCCCCTCAATCCCCACCCCTGGCCTGCCCCCTAGACAAGGTAGATAATATATGTGGGAGCTTCAGAACAGTGAGAGAGAATCAGTTATCAGAGACCTCAGGCAAGGTAGGTTGCACATGTAGTACATTGGTTGCATGACTTTCTTTTACCTAATGCAGTTCTTCTACATCATAGCTCTTGATCAACTAATTTCCAGCACGTAACATGTTGTGCAACCCTTTTTCTGTTTACTTGCATGTCGCTAAAAATAAGTTCAAGGTTTTATGCGTTTAAAAACACTTAACACCTGTTTTAGTGGTCATGCTGGTTCAACTGATTTACATTTAAATACATTTAATTTTCTTTTTATTATGTATATATGTTACCGGCAATGTGTGAAAAGCAGGTATTGTACAGAATGCCTAGGGAATATATATAAAATGTGTGAAGTTTGTAGGCAAAGTATGAAATGTCTGGTTCTTGTGATTGTTGCATTTTTATTTTATTTTTATTTTTTTTTTCCTAGGCATTCTATACATTATCTAGGTAATATGTAATATAATATAATAGTTTTTAGCATTTGGATGACCAGAGTTTACATATTGATTTCAGTGCTGGATCTACAGAGGAAGAGGTTTCATCCTTTAAATGAGTGAGCAGTATTGCCCTTTAAGAAGGTCAATATAAGAAGGCTGACCATTCTGTCATTGCTTTTTATAGATTTATATGCTAAACTCCACATTACATTGTCATTTTGATATATAAAAATGCATCTATCATCTATTTGTTCAAATAAAGTTGCCATTTTATTTTTTTAGTTGAATGTGTGGAAAGAGATTACAAGTAAGATGTAAAATGTCTTCAGGAAGTTGGGTAACCATCAGCAGCTGCATGACAGCTCCTAGTATTAAGAGGCATTTGAAAGGGCATGATGCATTCATGCATTGCATAGTAGTTAAAGAAGTGTTTGCTAATTCTGATCCTGGAGCACCCCCAACATTACACGTTTTGGATTCCTCCTTCATCTAACGCTCATAATTCAACTAATTAGGTGTAAATGAATTGTTGTGTTGGTGGATCCAGTGTTCCAGGATCAGGATTGAGAAACTCTGGGTTTGAAGCAACATCATTTACTCTGATCTAAAATAAAAGCTCCTTGTGATGCTTGGTTTTTAAAAAAAAAGTTGTGATAATTTTGATACCAGTTGTTCCCAGAAATACTAGAAGAACTCTTGGCAGGAACATGAATGAGGAAGGATGTGAATCCAGTGTGCCAGGCAAACAGAACAGATCATGCTGTAAAGGAATATTCACTAAACAAAGTGTGATTTTTGGCAGTTGAGCATTAATTATCCACAAGCAGTAGTTAATTTATGTTTAAAGCCATGTGACCAATCAGATTAAATGATTTACTGTGGAATTAAACACCATCCATGCATTTTCTGTTGCAGCTGAGACCTGACCTGCACTGAGCATCATGGGTGGAGCGGTTGTCGACACTGGTGACAGCGGGGTCAAGGCACCTGATGGAGGATGGGGCTGGGCTGTCCTCTTCGGCTGCTTCGTCATAACTGGTTTCTCCTACGCATTTCCCAAAGCAGTCAGTGTCTTTTTCAAAGAGCTTATCCGGGAGTTTGGAGTGGGCTACAGTGACACTGCTTGGATCTCCTCCATTCTTCTTGCAATGCTTTATGGCTCAGGTATGGATGTCCACTGGCAGCAGAGATGGACTGAGAATATTATGTGGCACTAGTAGAGGGGTTTTGTGTCTGTGGAACATTTTGTAAGGGGAAAAATACAGTTTGTTACCTTTTTTGAAAACTTAAAGTTATATTGCTGTTCCATTCCTTCTAGTTGGAAATCAAGATATTATTCAAGTATTTTATTCTATACTATTGACATCCGTGGTTTTTAACGGTATAGGGAAATGGTATAAAAACCCTTCGCTTTTAGTGAAGACTCTCAAATTCAGCATGTACATCTTGAAGATTTATGTGCAATGTCAGCACGTTAAGAGTTCATTGTCTTGTTTTATTTAATATCCTGGATGCTAACGGTGGTTTGCTTGTTGCAGGACCTCTATGCAGCATCCTAGTGAACCGTTTTGGGTGTCGCCCTGTGATGATGGTTGGGGGCCTTTTTGCTTCGCTGGGTATGATTATGGCATCCTTTGCAACCAGCATCATTCACATCTATCTCTGCATAGGAGTCATAACGGGTGAGCACTGTTTTGTGATGCTTATGAAATGCTGAGGTACTTAATTTCAACATATTAACACTCTCAAATATGATTTACTCCAGGTTTGGGTCTTTCTCTGAACTTTCAGCCATCTCTCATCATGCTGAACAGATATTTCAGTGAGAAAAGGCCCTTGGCCAATGGCCTGGCTGCAGCTGGAAGTCCCGTGGCTCTGTGCTGTTTGTCTCCTCTTGGTCAGGTTCTTCAATACAAGTATGGTTGGCGTGGAGGCTTCCTCATACTTGGAGGAATACTACTGAACTGCTGTGCATGTGGAGCCTTAATGAGGCCCTTGAAAGCACCGAAAAAAACAAGCGAGGTGGAAGAGAAGAAAGAAACTAAACCCAAACCAAAGGCCAAGCTTCTTGACTTCACCGTCTTTAAAGATCCTGGCTTTGTGATTTACACTGTGGCTGCGGCCATTATGGTGCTTGGTCTTTTTGTGCCTCCTGTGTTTGTGGTAAGCTATGCCAAGGAACTGGGCAATGAGGACACCAAGTCTTCCTTGTTGCTCACCATACTGGGGTTTATTGACATCTTCGCCAGGCCCACGTGCGGCATCATCGCTGGGCTCAAGTGGGTGAGGCCACGGTGCGTTTACCTCTTCAGTTTTGCTATGATCTTCAACGGCACCACTGATCTTGTCGGCTCCTTGGCCAAAGACTATCCATCTCTTGTGGTGTTCTGCATCTTCTTCGGTATCTCCTATGGCATGGTTGGAGCCTTACAGTTTGAAGTGTTGATGGCCATTGTGGGAACAGAGAAGTTCTCCAGTGCCATCGGCTTGGTGCTCTTGGTCGAAGCCATTGCTGTGTTGGTGGGACCACCTGGAGCAGGTCAGTTCTGCAGTTCATTTTCTGTCTTCTGTCGAAAATGGATGCGTCATATGCATTTAATCACCTAAAATATATATTTACATGACCAAACTGTCTCTGCTAGTCTTATACAGAACTATTTGAATTACTCTGTTGAATCTCACGCTGTCTTTGATCATTTGCTAAGAACATACAAATAATAAAATGCACCAATAGTTAAATTCAGATTTACTCATGGAATTCGCATCATTTGGCAAAAGAATTGCCTTTTTCCCCAATATATTTCTTCCTTTTTGATGTCGGCATTAAATAAGTGAAAGAAAATCCACATTCGATGGATGGAACCAATTCCCCCCCCGGTAATTGGTTAAATTTTAGATGTATGTCACAATATGGAAGAAAATATTTTTGTTACTTTAACAGTACCATTAACAATTATATTAGTACTTTCAAAGAAGTTGTAACCTTTATGTATTTTTGTTAGGTAATCTGCAATTGGATGTATCAATAATCAAAGAAAGCTATAGATTCTCTATGCTAGTGGTCAAAAAAGAAAGAAGGATAGGACCTTTTTGTTTGGTGTTGCAAGGACCTTCTTATTACAATACCATATGGTTCCTTCTTTGGATTTGTACCATCAAAGGTCAAATGGACTGTTATAGTTGTCCCAACAATGACAGCTGCTGTTCATAGGTCATGGACATGACCTGTCATGGCCGCCACCACAATTGGCCAATCCATATGGGAAGTTAATATCATTCTTGTTTCATTTTACAGGTCGTCTTCTGGATTACACAAAGAACTACATGTATGTCTTCCTGCTGGCCGGTTGTGAAGTGGTGCTCTCTGCCCTTGTGCTCTGCATTTGTAACTTGCTCTTCATCAAAATGAAGCCCCAAGAGCCTGACCCTCCAGCCAAGATGGAGATGGCCATTACTGAGACCGAGATGGAGGAGCTCAACAAAGCACCACAGGACGACCAAGACAACAGAGGTGGTGCTGGTGAGAACGGGAAGAAGCAAGCCGTCGAACTGGAAGCAACCACAGAATCTGATGATAAAAAGGTTAAAGAGTTGGACTCGATAGAGTTGGAGAATGCTTCCAAAAAGGTGACTGAACCAAACGGTGTGACTGTAGAACCTGAATCCTCTCTGTGAAGATACTTGAACAATAGTTCAATAGTGACAGAGCTTCCCCAGTAGGACTCGCATACGTGTGTTTGTTGTTGTGGTGAATGCTTTTTGTATCGTGCTTTGAGTGTGGTTGCGAGGACCGCTTTCAGACCTGCCCTGCAGTTCACATATAGCATATGCATCTGGATTTTAGGCCAATCACTGCCTTGCATATGTTAACAAATGACAGGATGTGTTCTCAATTGGTTCTTGGAAAAAAACAATTCAGTTATTCATGCTGTCAGATTTTTGGTCAGTATACACTCCACATCAGAGCAGGACACCAACATTGTAATGAAGATTACCAGCTTGCTTGCTTTGTGGCATTCAGTGTTTGCTAATGTGGATCGTTGGTTTGTAGTATCCTTTATCTACTGTTACATTTTTAAACTGGTCCTGAGAGCGCACAGAATTTTTAAATCTTGTTCAAAGTCCTGTAGTTCCAACCAGACGTGACAAATAAGGTTCTTAGTCTCTTTAAATTGGTTCTTGAGGAATGTACAGAATTCAGATATGCTTATTTTTGTGGAACTTTCACAGTATGTAACTGTTGGAGGACAAAGCTTTTACACTTTTTTTTTTTAAATTATTTTTATTTTTATTTTTAACTTTTGTGTGTGTATAGAGTATCAGTATTTATATTGAAGTGTTGCTGTCAAGTGGCAGCTGCTCCTCATTCATGTATTTGATTCATCAAATTGTCAGTGTTTTCAGACCAACTGCATCAATCAGGAGAGGACCACAGCTTATACATGTGTTGGTTATGTAACATTTTTAGTTCATTCAAATTTACTATTTTTCAGTGAGCATTTCTTTTGTTCTTTTTTTTTTAAACGAAATAGTACTACATGACTTGACCACTGAACCAATGAAAATGGTGGCATGTTTAAAGCCCTTCTAAACTTTTTACCTCGTTTTATCTTTCACCAGCAGTTTGTGAGTAGGGACCCTCTTCTATGTTCTAAAGACACTTGAGCTATTTTTGGTTGTGCCTTAAGTCTTGTAGCCATCATACAGAATTTGTGACTCACTTTAGAAATAAATACATCCTTCCCTCTCCACTGGATCTTGACTTATTTTTATGGTGTTGTAGTCTTAGTGGTTTTTCACCCTGTGCATTTCAAAAGAACAGAATAAAGTGATTACAGGATTCCTACTTTTTTTTTTTTTTTTAACTTCACTACAACATATGGTTTGTTTGCTGCAATTCAATTTAAAAAGTACTGCATTAAATGACTGAACTGTCTGAAATTGCGATTTATCTCTCATAAACAATCATTTACTAGCTAAGGTGGTGAATTCTAAATGACTACACTGCTTACTCCTACAACACAGTCAGCTGTAGTACAGATCCTATTAGCACAGGATTTGTACAGTATTTTCAGTTCAGGCCAGCTGGTGTCCATTTGTAAATGCACCGGGCCTTTAACACCTTAAGCAGCCAGCGGCTCATCTGAAAGATGACAAGGCAAACTAGCGGTGATCAGTCCTGCTTCTAAACATCTACCCTAGATTTTAGATCTCACCATGCTTTAGCATTCAAGTGAACACAAAGCTGTTAAGCTAAAGCAAGTTGGAAATAAACTAGTTGTAAACTTCAAAGAAAAGGGTCTATATGGAACCTTTTCAAGGGTGTTCACCCAAAAATTTATTACTTGCCCTCATGCCGTTCTACACCCGTAAGACCTTCGTTGATTGATCTTCAAAACACAAATTAAGACATTTTAGTTGAAATCCGATGGCTCCGTGAGGCCTCCATAGGGAGCAATGACACTTCCTCTTTAAAGATCCATACAGGTACTAAAAACATATTTAAATCGGTTCATGTTCGTTCAGTGGTTCAATATTAATATTATAAAGCGACGAGAATATTTTTGGTGCGCCAAAAAACAATAACGACTTAATTAGTGAATGCCGATTTCAAAACACTGCTTCATGAAGCATCGGATCATAATTGATAAAAGATTTACGTTTCTAAAGGCCCGTTCACACAAAGAACTATATTATCCACACCAGCGTACGATATATTTGATGATTATAAATGCGCCTGCAGTTTGGTCGTCAGATGCTTTAAATGCTCGAGCTCTTTAAAGCAAGATGGCTTCTGATTGGCTATCAATGTTTTATTGTTCATCAGCTGGAAAAATAGTTCTGAAAGTGATTCCAACAATATAGTTTCTCAGTCATGACTGTGGCATCTATTCTTTTATTTGCGAAAACTATATCTTTATCATAAAAGTAATTTTTCTTGAAATACTGCATCTATATCTGGAGTGGATAAAGTCCTTTTTTAAGTATGCACAGAAAAGCTCCAGCCCTCCTGTAGAACTCCATCATGAGAAATTCACAGTGACACAAGAATAAGAGGTTACTATACTGCCCGAGGTATCAATGGCAGTAACTGCGCTGCTAATGTTCTCTAGAAACCAGGACCACTTTTTAAAATGATAAAAACATTTGCATCATGTATAACATTGTATCTTAATGGTGGATGAGCAAAACTAGCTATATTTAATTGTCTACCCGCTTACAGAATTTTAAAATTAATGTAAAACATCACTTTAAACGTTTGCAAATGTCAAGACATTTCTGATTATGCATTAAAAAAAAATGCAACCACAAGCAAATACAAGTAATTTATTTACACTGTTTAAAATACACAAATACGGTGGTAATACAAATTCTTACAGGACTGACAAATTGGCATGACTTCCACAAAAGTGTGTGGAGCCCAAAACATCCATGACTTTCAAACTGGGGGAGAATCAGATGAAAATTTTTACCCAGGAAGTTGCCAATGTCCTCTCTTACAGAGGACAATCGAACGAGATGATCAGACCAGCTTCCAAGGTGCATCACAAAAGCCACATCAGTGCTGGAATATTTCATAAAAGGGGAAATTACCAAACATCAGATCAAGACTTTGATTTGTTTTCATTCTTTCAACCTTGGTAAAAACAATCAATATCTCCAACAAATGATTTATCACTTCCAAAACACCATCTGAGCCATCAGAACAAAAACTTGCATCAATTTCCTTCGCATCAGAGTATAACAGTCCTTTTCAAAAGACACATGTTGCGGATCTAACCATGATCTCCATTCGTCAGTCAAAACAACATCCTCAAGAGTCAAAGTTCAAGTTCAGAATGCATGAAACCCCCCCCCAGAGTCTGGCACTTCATTGTTGTGGCTTTATGAAAGAGTGGATAAAAATAATTGGTGATAACTTTCAGACTAAACCCATCTGCGGTCATTTCATAGTCTTTCTAAAGAGTTGCATGGAAACATTTACACAAATATTTTACAGTTATTTCACAGCTTAGAAACAGAAGACACACAATAATGGGGAAGCAGTATTGTACAAACAGGCGAGGTTCACAGGGTTCCTCTGTAAGGACATGTTTGAGTGAAAACCACGCTGGAGAGTCAAGTTTGCTATAAGCTGATGCTGAGATTTTGGCCCCTTTGTGGTCCATCCACTCCACACCACCAGCTTCAACATGGGAAAGGAACCTCACCAGAGGGCTATTAAAATGTATATTAAAAAATAAATACACTGAGTAAGTAAATAAAAAAAAAAAAATTAAGTGAACCCATAACAACGCCACCAGACGGACTCGTCTGTTGCCCAGGTTAAAATACAAAAGAAAACCCAGTATACAAAGAAACAAGACCCATTTAAACCACATAGATGATACATTAGCCTCAATCGAGAGGAGCCTGAACCAGTGAAAATTGTGCAGCACTGAATGAATAAGAGTGGAACTGTGAAGGAAGGTCACAGATGATGACAATGGTGTGGCTGGCTGATCCAGTCTCTGATTGGTCAACCTACTGGTGTGATTTCGCAACAGGCCGTAGCTCTCGTGTCCATGAGAACATTTAAAGAGCATGGGAGAGAAAATGTGAGAACATGTGAGATAGAAGAAAAAGAGAGAGAGCCTGTTAGAAAAGAGGTCAGGTTGGTTCTACACCATTTTGGTTTGGTCAATAGAAGAGGGAGACTGACGGCCCTGTCTATTAGCTGATGGTGAAGAGCTGTCAATCAGCCATGTGTAGTTAGGTTGCCCATCGTGCTCCATATTGCAAAGTGGAGGCTTCTGGGACATGGAGACAATCTGTACACAGCAACAAGATAAAGGGACAAAATAAATGGCAATTGCCACAAACCAAACAAGTCTTTTTAATGTTTATAACTTTTCACATTATAATAGACTAATAATTGGGGAGGAATATTTAAATGGCAATTTTAACCCAAAATGGTTCCTCTAAGGCAGGGGTGGGGAATGTTGATCCTTGAGGGCCATTGTCCTGCAGAGTTTAGCTCCAACCCTATTAAACACACCTGAAGCTAAGTTACAGGGAGGCAAGTGTTTTGGGTTGGAGCTAAACACTGCGGGACAATGGCCCTCCAGGATCAACGTTCCCCACCCCTGCTCTAAGGCATCGCTGCGAAACCCCTTTTTGGAACCGTTATTTTTAAGAGTGTATGATAGTTTTCCCACAAAATTCATCCAGTTGTAAGAAAACACAATGTGCAGCTTATACAAGCTAGTGAATCTCACCTGGTGCACCTGCCTTCACACAAGGACGTGATGAGCAACTACTTGCCGTGGTGATCGAAGGGAATGCTATTCTGGGGTGGAGAGAGAGAACATTACAGCCTTCCACCCCCACAACACAATCATTTGTGCACACTGAGATGCTACTCACACCAACCCATAATCATACTGTGCTTACTGTCTGTCATAGTGAAAGAATATATGCTGCTGAAATTACTTTTCCAAGAAATACAAATGCTAGGTCAACAGCTTCCAAGAAAATGCTTTTCAACTACCTAATAATCAGATTTAATTTTAAGCTTAACATCATCAAAAGACTAATAAAGATCATGAGAATCAAAAAGTCAATTACTGCAGGCAATAAAACACTAATATGTTATCATCAGGTATTTATTTCTGTGAACGATTTGTACGTGCAGAAATAAGAATTCCTAGTCTGACGATTCAAAGGCCATGGGTGCTGAACTATTGGCTCTGCCAAGAAGTTAAATCTCTTATAGGTAAGCAAACAAAGCAGCTCATTCAGACACAGACAGCCACAAGATTTTTTTTTTTTTTTTTTTTTAAAGCAGACAAAGGATTTATTATGGATTTCACTGCTCTGCTGAAAGCTGGGATGAGCCGGGTCCGCCTTATACCTGTGATGTGGACATGCGGGAAGTGTCTTGCCGCCCTGTCAGGTCTGAGGACGACACGTTAACTGGGGCGCCACGATGAAGCCGCATGCTGACCTTTCGTTCACGCTCCATGCCAGTGACTGGTCTTGGTGAGGATGTGTTTGCTGTGAGACGAGAAGCAAGACACGACTCCCTACAACAGTGTTTCAAGCACTTGGGAAGAAGCAGAGTTTAAGTGACAGACTGTTTACCTGTGTGAGAGGTGGGTGTGAGGGGGGTGGGAGGAGCACCATCCTGTGTGGGGCGGGGTCTGCCTGAGGCTGCTGGGATCCCTCGAGCGGCAGGATTCCTGCTGTGCCTCATCCGCTCGTCCCGCTCTCTCCTCTCACGTTCTGCCTCCTCTGCTGTACGGTTAGCGCCCTGAGAGAGGGTAAATGTAAAATTATTAATCAAACAAATGATTCAAAAGAGTTTGGCTTTACCATGTTGCTAAGCAAAATCCATACTTAAAAAAAAAAAAAAAAAAAAAAGAGAACTTTTATACATACTTTCACTTAACACTATAGTACACTACCATTCAAAAGCTTAGGGGCAGTCAGATTTTTTTTCTTTTTGATACCTTTATTCAGCAAGCGTGCATTAAATTGATCAAAAGTGACAGTAAAGACATTTATAATGTATTAGTTTAAAAGAACAGCATTTATTTTAAATTAAAATATTTATATACAAAGAATCCTGGGAAAAAAACGTATCACAGTTTCCACAAAAATATTAAGCAGCACAATAGTTTTTGAAATTAATAAGAATTGTTTCTTGAGTGCTAAATCAGCATATTAAAATGCTTTCTGAAGGATCATGTGACACTGAAGACTGGAGAAATGGCTGCTGAAAATTCAGCTTTGCCATTACAATTAAATTTAAAAATGTAATTATATATTATAGAATACAATCCTTTTAAATTGTAATAATATTTCAAAATATTACTATTTTACTGTATGTTTGATCAAATAAATGAAGCCTTGGTAAGCATGAGAGACTTCTTAAAAAACAAACAAACAAAAAAACTACCGACCCAAATATTTTAATGGTAGTGTATATCTAAGGAAAATTTGGGATAGAAAAAAAACAAAACAAAGAATCATATCTCAACAAAGGTCAATCAAAAAGAATGAAGACCATCCAGACAAGTACTTACAAATTTGAGCATGTTCCAATCAAACACGTAGTCATAGGAAAAGCCCTGTCTGTGGAACAGATTCCTGAAGAGTTGCCTCAAGTACGAGTAGTCTGGCTTGTCATCAAATCGCAGTGACCGGCAAAAGTTGAGGTACGTGGCAAATTCAGCTGTGAGACAGAAAAACATCCATATTACAATCCAGTGTTTTAGGTCAAATACAAAGCCTGATTAGCATTCAGAAAATATTAGAAATTGCACAAGACTTATTATTACATGGGTAGCCCTTGCAAAGAACTTCAATGGGGGTGGACATCTTCTTTTCACTGATGCGCTCATACTTCTGTCTCTTGGTGGCGGCTTTCAGTCCCTGCCAAGGCAGCGAGCCCAAGTTGAAGTACATCAGCACATAACCAAGAGACTCCAGGTCATCCCGCCGAGACTGCTCTGTAGAGATACGTGCACACAGAATTATAGCTTGCGTGACGCATGAAAGGATGACTACTAATGTAATGATTCATAAATAAGCACTTTATGTAACATTCATTCACATATGCACAAATCAAACTCTTCTAGGAAATGCTAAAAACATACATGCATCCATTTGAGCATGAGCACATAGTGATGTCATACAGAGTCAACAGAGCAATGGAAAGGAAAAATTACTCTGGAAAAGACATCAAATGTTCAGTAACCACAGCCATTGCTGCAATGTCTATCGCAACAAATCTGGGTCACATATACGTATTAGGGCTGCACGATATTGGAAATAGAATTTACATTATGATATTTACTTTTTCTGTGATATACATTACGATATAAAGAAATACAGAAATGTTCACCAGATGACTTCAATAGCTTTATTTGTAAAGAATTAATCGTTCTAGAATGAATGAGGTGATTTTGTTGGGAAGTGCAAAAAAAAAAATAAATCAAAAAACCTGGAAAATGATTTTGGAATTCTTTATAAGAACTAACACAAACCTCTTCCAGAAACCATAAATTGAACTTAAGTTTAAATAGGGTACATTCTAGGAATGCACCAATCCAATATTCCATATCGGCTTCGATACTGCGATTTTTGCTGGATAGGGTATCGATCAGATAGGACAGATCCAAATGTGATACTGTGTGTACTCAAGCATTATATTACATATTATAAGGCACCATAAAAGTTTCCGTGCTCTACATTCTTTCGAAGCCATTCGATAGCATAATGTGAGGGACAGACAAATATTTACGTAGTTTTAAGTTCACGGAAACTCTTCCTCCGCTGTGGCTGCACCCTACCCGGGTGTCTGTTATATCACAACACTGGAGTAGAATGGAACATGAATTGAAATCACGTGCAAAGTGACTGAAATTTAAACCGGTGAAGAAATTACTTCTGAATAGATATACAGTGATACACTAGGAGTTTGTTTGCACAATATCTCTTCTCTCTGTGCCCTGGACTTTTCAATGCAGTGCATGCTGTGAGTCATGTTGCTTTAAACACATAGTTTTGCACATTGAAAGATTATTAATCTAGCTTTTCTGTCATATCTATCATATCTTTTTGCCCCATTAAAAAGCTGCGCAATACCATGCAATACCAATGTACCATTTAGCACTACACTTTTGGTTATTCACTTATTTTTTCTCCACTAAATGTTTAGATTCTTTAAACTTAAGTTTATAATAATATTTTTTGTCAGATTATGATTAAATTTCATTTGTTGTTTCTCTGTAATCGAAGTAGTGTCCGTTTAGTAGGGATGTAACTAGAGATTCATATATTGGGGGGCTAAGGCTCTTTCCCAGGATTTTAAAAAATGTATAAAAAATAAAAACATTATATATACACACGACTCCTGTACATCACCGCAACCGTCTTTACCTTGATTGCAATCCTCATCCACCAAAACTTTACTAGCAAGATGCTGGTTTGCTTTATCCAGCTGAGAAACGTAGTTTGCGTATCATCTGGCCATATAGCGGTGGGATGTTTTAACGTTCCTTTCAGTCTGTATTTCACAGTGCGATGAGTGAGGGCTTGTGCTCTTCAGAAACAAATCACAGAACATGACAGAGCTCATATAAAAAATAAATAAAATACTGTAACCTTAAAAAAAAAAAAAAAAGAATATTACAGAGCTCGTGTTTTAAAGTGAAACACAATGGAATGAATAATTAAGTGAAAACGAAACGTGAATTTTTTTATTCTTTCTGCCATTGTTTTCGTTTTTTTTTTTTTTTACATTAGCACTGTTTTGGACAGATTGTTTAAATGAATACACTTACTGGATCATTGGACTGAAAACTTTCCCGGAGTTTAGCAACTTGCGAAAAGATCTGATCGCAAACAGAAACGAGATAAGGTTAAAAAATTTCTGCCTACAAGGCAGGATTACAGGTGCTTTCACCATTCTAGATGCTCAGTGTGATAAACTGTCGACTTCTGCGTGAGGTAAATTACATTAATGACGCAATTTCACAAGCTTCGGTAATTTATTTGCGTTCAATTATTTTAACGTGTTAAGGATTTTGAATTAATTGCATGCGTTAACGTTGACAGCCCTAATATATACATGCAAACACACACACACACATATATATATATACACATATACACAAGATCATTGGCAAGACTGCGTTTTCTTACCAATGCCAAGGTGTGTGTTGATGGATGCATATCGCGCAGTGCCCGTCAGGTTCTTGTTCTCGCGATAGGGAATGTGCTGGTGTGTTCGTGCGTCACGGTATTTCTTAGCCAGACCAAAGTCAATGATGTAGACCAGGTTGCCTTTCTTTCCCAAGCCCATCAGAAAATTATCAGGCTTCACGTCCCTGTGAATGAAGTTCTTGGAGTGGATGTACTCAATGCGGCTGATCTGCAAGGTTTACAAATTACATTTAAAAAAAGATTATACTTCTGTGGCAAAATTAGTCATCAGGAGTGGATCCAAGGCACATCAATTTTTAGATGCAAACACAGTAAAGAATGGTAATTTCAGCATTTTAGGACTACAGGGCCATTACATTTCTCAGCAACGGCCTAGAAACAACTACTTGATTGCTTAATTTTGTATCATACCATCTGATCAGCCAACAGCAGGACAGTCTTCAGGCTGAACTTCCTGGAGCAGAAATTGAAGAGATCCTCCAGACTTGGGCCGAGCAACTCCATCACCATCACGTTGTAATCTCCTTCTGCACCACACCACTTTATGGTAGGGATTCCAACTGCAAAGAAAGCACACACCTAAATACACAGCCTGAAAACCCAACACATGTTTGCTGGCATGTATAAACCATTTCATTGATTACATTAATTTACTAAGCCCCTCAACCCCCTTATTTACAAATGACACACAAAACACTTCTCATTACCTCCACCCTGCATCATCTTGTAAATCTTGCTCTCGATGTGGAGCTGAGGGTGCTTCGTCTTCACACATTCCAGTTTGATGGCCACTTCTTCTCCAACTGAAATGTCTGTGCCTGGGGCAGATCAAGAAACAGAGCCATTAAAACAGTGAATGGGGTCAGAACACAGTCTGAATCTCCAACAAACTGACATGACTGCAGATCAAAATTAATTGACCTATTCCTTGTGCATACAACTACTGTTCAAAATTTTGATCAATTTAATATGCTGAATTTAAGTATTCATTTCTTTTACAAAAAGAATGCACTGACAAATTAATAAAAACAACCATAAAAACACTGATTTTTCTGTCACCACCTGTGTGTCCCCATTGGCAAGTAGCGAGCAAGTGGAGAACAGCGAGCATTTTCAATTCATTGATATGAGAGTTGAGTTTCACACTCAGAAAACGCTGTGATCAGAGAGCAGCCAAAAGGTTCAGAGATGATCAACTTTATATACATTGGGTGTTCAGAAACTAAGTTTGCATCTTTCTAACTGTAAACACGTGTATATATGATGATTGATTATATTGCCTGTGTGCTGAAAAAACAGATTAAATACACTCGCTAAAGTCACACCCCAAAGTGGAGGCACTGAACGGAATTCTGCCACTTAGTGGACATTTACCGTCAGTGAGCAGCGGAAAGAAAGCAAGCATCTTTCTGTCACTGTTCTAGTTTCTGATATTTGAGAGATTTTTCAGTCTGGGTTGTTTTTTTATTGTTTTGATATTTACCCATATTCATATTGTTTTGTCTTTTCGTGAGACATGCTGTTAAAGCTTATTAATAAAGCTCTAATTGGTTTCCTATTGAAATATGTTTAGGATAAGGAAATATTGTCATAAAACTGTGATAAAAATAAAAAACACAACATTGATAAAAAAATCGTGATGAGATTTTGTCCATGTTCCACAGCCCTATTTTTTTTAAATTGAAATAGTAAAGCTCTGTTGTGCAGCACTTTGTTTGCCAAAAAATGGACTTTTCCCGCCAGCGTTCTTTATTTTTTTTTTTTTTTAAGTGGCTAACTACTGCCAGTCATTTTCACAAAACTTTCATGGCCCCCAGAATTTTGTTGTATAAATATCTAAACATGCAATATATAAAAAGAAAGAACAGAGCCTCTTAAAATAAATAAATAATAAATCAGCAGTTATTTTAATTATTATAGTGGGGGAAAAAAAACATTTAGTGGGGAACAAATAAAAGGTAAAATGTTCCACATTGCTCTTTGTATTGTTATAAAATACATTGATGAAAAACAAGTAAATGTATTTATATACTATAAAATGAAAAGGCATTTATTTTAAAATGTATAAAAGCTTTTTAATTATTTTTAATTATACAATAGATAGCCTGTCTTGTTCTGTCCCATTAATAATCTTTCATTGCATAAAAGTATTATATGAAAGGCGAGTTTTCAAAATCGCGATAAACAGTTTTAATGATAAATAAATATTAAATGATAATACTGACCGTCAGGACATTTTATCATGGTTTATCGTGAAATTGGCAATCGTCCCATTCTTACCTCATGCATTCTTTTTTTAATCAACACTTGAATGAGGGTAAGTTTCACAAAAAAAAAAAAAAAAAAAAAAAAAAGCTGAAAAAGTTGCATTTTCCTAACCAAAGACTACAAATGTGCATAACAGGGCTACATGATTTATCGTGATAAAATCGCACGCAATATGGCAAAGGCTGCTATTATTTAATGCGTGGCTTGTCAGAGCTGTACGGCTCTGTGATCAGTAGTAAATGCTTCTCCATCTGAAAGCCAGAGGGCGCTCTTGCGCAGAAACTCAAAACGCTTTGATTAATTAAACATGACTAATAAAACACACGACTGCCTTATTCTGTGTAAGAAGCCACATCATCTCACAGAAGGATGCTCAACTGTCGCTATGAAGTGAGTTTGGAGTAAAAACATGTTATGAAATGTTGTCTTTTGTCGGACAAGATGTTAATAAATGCTTCTCGTGTCTGAAAAGAAGTTTGACGCGTGTTGCTTTTTCAAATGTACGTTATAAGCGACAAACTCGCAGTGCTTTCAGATGGATTAGCATTTGGAGCCATACTTCATTGACAAGCCGCATATTTATTTATTTATATATATATAATGCTTCTTTTTTGCTTGCATTTTGATCCAGAGGTTATGCACTCTTTCAGAAGATGCGTAAAAGCATCCCCTACTACGTAACAGTGAAAACACGCAAAGCCAAAAATTCCATCAATGGCAGAGAAAGAGTCAAGAGAATTGTTCATTTAATTACATTCTAAAAGACTGACTAAATCAAGTTTTATTCATTTGATTACCACCATTTAATTTTCTAGAGCTCAACAGCACCAGTTCTCATTATGAAAAAGAGCATATTCTGGACATTCTGCAAAATATCTTAATTTGTTTTCAATGGGCAAAAAGAGTTTTGAAAACTGAAACTACTACCTATAGCCATCCAAACAGAAACTCAAGGACTTGTTCTGCTGGTTCCTGAGATATTTAAAAAACAAACAACAAATGATTATCTTATCTGTTAGCAAAGAAACTCACGTAATGCAAGTCAGATCTATGCACAAATTAATCAGCAAACTAGACATTTATTCATAGAGCACAAACAGTCAGTACCCCATGATTACATTTACATCAAAAAAGAGAAACATTCAACCTATCTTTGCCAACGAACAATGAAATTAACAGGCTTCTGCTCTGGTTTCAGACCAGCTTTACAGTCCTGATAAACAAAAACAATAACATGACAGTGTTATGCAAGAGCTCACCAAAAACAAAACAAAACCAAAGAACCGTTGCCTATCCAACAGTTGATTCTTTATGGTGGCATGTTGCATATGAAGAAGAAACTCCATGCGCTTAACAATGAACTGACATGAAATATAACTGACATGAAAACTGCTGATAAGGTGTTGAATGCAAACTGCAGTCTGATAGCTAAATGAGATCTACAGGAAGTTACAGATGTGGCAACTGGTCAAAACATACAGACGTCACATCATATGAACCAAATACTGTGAGGTTATATAAAAGCTGCTGGGAAGGACCCAGAATTGTCGATGAGTTGGAAGGTCCTGAGTGATTCACACACCTGAGGCCTCTCATGATGCCAAGTGATGCACACATAACGGAATCCCAGGAAAAGGGAGAGGTATCATGCAATCATGCTGACTGTTGGGTGATTTGTAAAAGCAGTCATTGGTGTAGCACGATGTAACTAGTCTAATCTAGTTGGGTTCGATCTTCTGGGCCTCGAATGCCAATGACGTGGTAGATAAATAATTTGAATGCATTTCACACAAGTCGTGTGCTGAAGATCTTCCTGTAGCACTGCCACAAAATAACACCTCTGACATTTAGGCATTATTCAAAAACACTTAATTATGCTGAAAATCCAAAGAGTGGGTGTAGTTATGAAACAACCAAGCAGATGGAGTTTACAGTCTCACCACACCCACTAAGCCCTGTTCTCACACTCAGACAGACTGAAACAATCCCATCTCAGCCAGAACGCTTCGGGATAAAGGTCTCTCCACACTCTAACACTATATGATGATCAAAGTCCCCTTACAAACAGTGCTCCCCTATCAAAATAAAGGCAAGCTGATTGCATTAGAGCCTGACGTCTATAGGTGCTTCGATTAAGTTGAACATTCTGTTGACAGTTTTCAATCCACTTGTGAGAAACCTCGCTAATGAGGAGGCCACAGTTAGACGAATTAAGGCCAGCAGCTGCAAAACTTCCTTTAAAGTCCCCCTGAAATCCAAATTTAAGTTTTTTAGTGTGAATACGCTAGCCTAAGCTGGTGTGTTCCAAAACAATGACAAAATTCTTCAAAACTTACAGTCTCTCACTTCTGCTAAAATGGATCACATCGCACTTCAATTTCTCGTCAAATCTTCGGTCCAATCAAATGCTCTCTAGAATCTGAAGTCCCGCCTCCTCCTACACTATCAACAGACGCTGAAGCCTCGGCTGAAATCGGTCATTTGCTCACACATTTACTAGTTTCTACACTGTGAATGGCAAATAGTGCACTATATAGAAAATAGGGAACGATTCAGACAGTGTAAATTTACTTTCCTTTAATAAAAACGGTCACATGAACCGCCGCAACACGAGCGGTCTGCTCTGGCCCAGAGACACAAGAGCACAGAGCGGTTCATATGCGCGAGTCGGCATCGGACCCATTTGAATTCTGCACAGAATGCTGTATGTAAGCGATATAAAAGACATTATAAGGAGAAATGGTTAGAGATTAGAAGGTTTCACATAGTCTAACAGCTCTGGCCGAGCTGTAACAAACGAAACGCTATTGGCCATTTAAAAAAAGGGGTGGGGCTGTTCGATATATCGCCCGTCTTCCTGTTTCAGTAGAAATTACGTCAACACACTGAATAATGCTTCACGTTCCAACACTCTTCAGTGGGCCTTTAATGCCTCCTGAATAAGAGATGAACTTGCTCTACACAAGTACTTTTAATCACAAGCTTGAGTCAAAAATTAAATAACATGGTGGTTAAGAGTACCAGAAGTAGTAAAGGTAGATTTTGAGCTAATGAAATATCAGCTTGCTGAGATTAAAAGTTAAAATAATGACCTACTTTGGTGCTTCAGTCCAAACCTGTAGTGCAATAACAATGGTTCTCTATTGTCAATGCAATCTCTAAATGCCAACCATAGATATTCAAATGATAAACATCCTGGTGTGATACTGATGCACTCAACCATGAAGGCCATCTAGCATGTAAATAAAGAGTTCATCAGGGTCCTGTTCATCAGTGTTACTCCAGGATCATAAGAGCTTGAGCAGAAATGCACTATGATCAGAAAATTACACTGCATGAATCAAACACAGAGCTCTGAATGCAAGATCTCGACTTTAATAGCAAAGCAATATCTAGGCTTGGTTGAATGTCCATCAAATGCTGATTCAACATGCCAGGTTTGGCCTTTTGGGTGGTTCACACTTTCAGTCAAACCTGTATGGACAGGTGAGATTCATTCAGAGTTACACACAAGGGAGGACCTGTTTGTAAACTCCTGTTCACATGTTCAGTCAATTCACACCTCGATTTAAAGCAACTACTGTGTTGTCTTGTCAGTACTGACATAGGAGTCTAATGACAAAAGCACATATTTTATGGTCACATATAACATCCTGGAGTGTTAAACCAATATAAGCTTGTTCCAAAAGGGAAGTTAAGTTTATATACGCTGCAACTTCAATAAACCACTTTAAGTCTGAAATACGTTCTTATAACACATTATATTTTATATAAATGCCCAAAGAATTGAGAAACGGAGTTTATACGGAGACTAAAACGACACTGACAGTTACAACTGACAGATATATATATAAAATACAGCATGTTAGCCGTGTCATACTAATGACAGCTTTATGGCAAGAGAGTATACGGGTGTTTAAGTTTATACTTACCCAGATAAATGTCTCCAAATGATCCACTTCCAATTTTTCTACCCAGTCTGTATCTGTTTCCAACTCGTAGCTCCATAGCTGTTTATTGGTTTCTCCCGAACGAGTCACTCGACTGTATTTCAGCTAATTTTTATTAAACCAGACGCTGTCAGCCCTCAAATTCGACTTTACGTTAATATTTTCACGCGTTATTTAACTGCTGAAGTCCTATATATCTCTATGCGACCCCAACCCCCCCGAATCCCTGAAGAGAATTCGGATTCTTCCGACGGAGTTCACTTTTCACCATTCCTTTTCTAATATATAAAAGTCCGAAATGTCACAATATTGTGATCAGGCGAAAGCTTAGAGTCTGTAGATTATGCTCTCGTCGGTTTGGTCATCGTTTTCCCCAAGGATAAAGAAGATGGAGATGGATTTTAACAACGGACCCCCGTCGCAGCAGCTGTCACAGGCCTCGTATCTCCTGTGGTGAACACGAACGTAGCGCTGTGACGTCACTTCCCCTTGGCAACGCCTCGCTCGCCACAGTCACGTGGGAGAAACGCTGGATGAGTTTCATTAGGTCAGTCTCATTAACTGTCTCGAACAGCAATTAATTCATTATATGTGAACATCTTTACATTCGTCCCACATAGATCTTATTCAGTAAAATGCGGGCCTGAACTAAGTATGTAAGTTTGATTACATTTACGCATTTGGCGTACAGAGAAGACATTCATTATTGTGTATTCCAGTTGTTCATGTTACATTTTAAATGTTTAATGTTACAAATATCAAACTATTGGGACACCAGTAGCAAATAAATAAATGTTTGAATAACTTCAAAAAGATACTAGTAACTATTCGATTACTTATTATTAGTTTAAAATGATAATAAATACTAGCAACAAAATATTTGAAGGTTTTATAATAAATTAAATAACAAATATAATACATAAAGTGGATATTTGGGTTCACTACAAGTAAATGCTTTGGAAAAACACTAGGCTTAAGATCTTAAGTCAACGCGTCATGTAAGTAAGACGTCGTTCCCCATCTGGTTCGCTCCTGTGAGTGTCCAGCTGGTGTCTCTGACCCTGAAATGCTTTGTAGTAATCAAGGCAGTGGGACAGTAGTGGAACAGCGTAACATCTTGTACTCTGTGAAGTGTTTGGGGGCTTGGACACGCCCACCTACTCACTGATTGGCTGATGCTCTTTTGATTGGTCACATAGGAACCAATCAGGACACAGTCACATGGCTGTAATGTTTTCCAGCAGGTTGCGTAACAGTCTTGCACGTGTTTTTCAATGCACGCCTCGGAGTAACCTAAGATCCTTTCAGAAAAAAAAAACAAAACAAAAAAACGTGTAATGGAGCTTCTGAACGAGCCCAAAGCGTGATTTTAATCATAAACTTTCAAATTAAAAATATTTACAAATATGATTAATTTTAGATGAAATGTGTTGTTTGGAATAACGTGATCTCTTCTTAATGTCTGTATACTGATATATATATATATATATATATATATATATATATATATATATATATATATTTATTAGTACAGTCCAAAAGTTTGGAACCACTAAGATTTTTAATGTTTTTAAAAGAAGTTTCGTCTGCTCACCAAGGCTACATTTATTTAATTAAAAATACAGTAAAAAAAAACAGTACTATTGTTAAATATTATTACAATTTAAAATAACTGTGTACTATTTAAATATATTTGACAAAGTAATTTATTCCTGTGATGCAAAGCTGAATTTTCAGCATTGTTACTCCAGTCTTCAGTGTCACATGATCCTTCAGAAATCATTCTAATATGCTGATTTGCTGCTCAAGAAACATTTATGATTATTTTCAATGTTGAAAACAGTTGTGTACTTTTTTTTTTCAGGATTCCTTGATGAATAGAAAGTTCAAAAGAACAGCATTTATCTGAAATAAAGAGCTTCTGTAGCATTATACACAAAAGTTTGGGGTCAGTAAGAATTTTTATTTTTATTTTTTTTTAAAGAAATTAAAGAAATGAATACTTTTATTCAGCAAGGATGCATTAAATCAATCAAAAGTGGCAGAAAAGACATTTATAATGTTACAAAAGATTAGATTTCAGATAAACACTGTTCTTTTGAACTTTCTATTCATCAAATAATCCTGAAAAAAAATATTGTACACAAATATTTTGTACAATTGTACACATTAAATGTTTCTTGAGCAGCAGATTAGCATATTAGAATGATTTCTGAAGGATCATGTGACACTGAAGACTGGAGTAATGATGCTGAAAATTCAGCTTTGCCATCACAGGAATAAATTACTTTGTCAAATATCTTCAAATAGAAAACAGTTATTTTAAATTTTAATAATATTTCACAAAATTACTGTTTTTACTGTATTTTTAATTAAATAAATGTAGCCTTGGTGAGCAGACGAAACTTCTTTTAAAAACATTAAAAATCTTAGTGGTTCCAAACTTTTGGACTGTACTGTGTATCCTTCTGGAACCCAGAAAAAAAGTTTATTAGTGGTCATTATATTGTTTAGAGCATAAGAAACTAATGAAAAAAAAAAAAAAAACATTTTTGAAAAATTATATTTTATTCATATGTTATGCTGTGTCCACTGTAGTGGACACCAGTTGTTTAAAAATAAAATGACATGAAATGACATGTTGTATAGGCAAAAACAATGGGACTTTTTCTAATTCACCAATCAATTTTTAGGCTTCAGGACTTTTTTTTAACCAAACTTTGTTTAAAGATGATTCTATGTTATGAAAGATGTAATGGAATTAAAGGATTAGTTCACTTTTAAATTAAATTTTCCTGATAATTTACTCACCCCCATGTCATCCAAAATGTTCATGTCTTTCTTTCTTCAGTCGAAAAGAAATTAAAGTTTTTGATGAAAACATTCCAGGATTATTCTCCTTATAGTGGACTTCAATGGCCTCCAGACAGTTGAAGGTCAAAATGACAGTTTCAGTGCTGCTTCAAAGGGCTTTAAACGATACCAGATGAGTAATAAGGGTCTTATCTAGCAAAACGATCGGACATTTAAAAAAAAAAATACAACTGTAAATGCTTTATAAACACAAATGATCGTCTTGCGTGTGCTTCCGCTTTCTGTATTCTTCAAAAAGCTTACGTTGTATGTCCTACGCCTTCCCTATTCTACTTATGGAAAAAACGAAACTGGTGCCGCGTTAGTTCTGTAAGTTGAATAGGTAAGGCGTAGAACATACAGCGTAAGCGTTTTGAAGAATTAATTTTGAAGAATTAATTCCTTTTCGACTGAAGAAAGAAAGACATGAACATCTTGGATGACAGGGTGAATAAATTATCAGGAAAAATTTATTAAAAGTGGACTAATCCTTTAATTGATATACCATTTTACTAGTGCAATATGTGGGTAAAATAGCCATACATGGGTTTTTCCATTCAATACAATGCATCTATACACTGTATCTAATTTGAATATTAATATGTTCTTGGGGCAACATGTAATGAAAAAAGAACATCTTCATAATAATATCTATTAATTAATAGGAATATTGATACATCATTTATTTCACTATTCACTTGTGTCTCCTAAAATGCCTGATAAACTAATTAAATCTAATAAAAAAAGATTTAAGTCCCGGTGTTCTCTACAGTGGACATGTATGAAATCAATGCCCTGTTTCATAACAGAAAGTCATATTTTGATTAGAAAACCCACAACATTTTCCTGAGATGTTGATTTATGACAAACAATTTGAACATTTTTTAGATGTAAAGGATAATAACAAAATATTATCATATTTTCATAAGGGTGTTAAATTTGATCACTAAATCAATGTCAGTCATTTTAAAAACCAAGGAGAGGGAGTGATCATGGTGAACCTCTGAACATTTGGTATCTCTGAAAAGCCCTGAATGTGCTCTTTACAGGACATCCAGACTAAAACTGTGACATGTATGAAGTCAGAGAAAATCACTAAAATATAAAATCCACTACAGAGGACAAAATATATATATATAATTATGAATTTAAAATGACAAACTAAACAGAAAGATACTTGCCTTCCTCAAAGTAGTAACTCTACAGATCCTTTTTGAATGATTGTGGACAGAAGTGTTTGTTTGGAGTAAGATTTATTTGCTAACGAGGACATCTAGTGGTCATTGATATAAACAGCAGGCACTAACATGAGCAGGAAAAGAAATCTGTCTGCAACACAGGTCAAGTTTGTGCCATTTTTGTGATGTGCTCTGATGATGAGAACATTTTTTTTCACAAGCCACAATGAAAATACATAGGGAACACAAGGAAATTCCTCCAGCTAATGATCTTTAAGCTCAAAATCTTATTTGCTTATTTTTTACTTGCAGAAATCCTTTTTGCTTACACTGACTTATATACAATTTAGAATACAGCTATTTTGGCAGTCATGTTTACCATTGTACCATCTAGCATGTAGGTACAAAAGCTTAAAAATCAGGACTTTTCTCAGTAACAGTAACTACACGATGAATGATGAATCAAGTGACTGGGAGGAAAAGCACTTTGCAAAGATTATAAACATGGAGAGCCAGAGTCTGAATCTGATTACTAACAATGTTTGAACAGCATCCTTTTTTCCCTAACTGAAAGTTGCTCAATATGAACATGGTAAACAACATGGACATTAACTTTTTCATATCAACATTAAAAATTCTATACAACTGCAACTGTCTCTCAACGAAAAAACAACAACAACTGGTATCAATTATAAACATAAACACATTACTCAAATTAATATTAACACACATTAACTAAATTCTGAAGATTAAATTAATATTTTTTATATATTAATATTTTAACTTTCTGAATGATATTAATTCATATAATTACTATCAAAATTGAACATCAAACTGGTTTCTTAACATTTTCTTTACACAAAGCACAAATTCTGTGCATTTTCCTGCCCTCTTTTGATTGACAGGATATATCAGCCCTGACTATTGGCTGTTTTTAATCTTTATTGGCCAATATATCAGTGCATCTCTAATATATATATACATATATATATATATATATATATATATATATATATATATATATATATATATATATATATATATATATATATATATATATTTATATATACAGTCAAATGAAAATTTATTCAGACACCTTGAACATTTCATTCATTAATACAGTTTATTCACTATAGTTTAAAAAATGGTAATAAAATATGACAAGATCTCAGAGTTAAACTGTGTTTAGAAAAAATGAAAAGAAAAAATGAAAAAAGAAAAGAAAAAATTAATCCTAACTATGTCAGAAAACACTTCAGCAAAACATGGTCAAGTGTCTGAATAATTTCTGGTTCCAGATTTTTATCAATTTTATTGGTATTTATTTTATCAACTTTATTTTGCTATCCTCACTTACATAAATGAACTATAGTGTCCTGCACCAGTAAAAACAAAAAAATATATATCTAGTGTCTGAATAATTTTTGGTTTGACTATATATATATATATATATATATATATATATATATATATATATATATATATATATATATATATATATATATATATATATATAAGATGCATAAAAAAAATAACACAAAAAGAAGAAAAGACAGTATACTTTTACCCCTCACAGCACAGTTGCAAAACAGCAATTTGTGTTTTCCCATTACTGAATGCCTTGGAACTATGTTCTTTTTCTATGTGATGGGAAAAAACAACATTTCAGCCAAATTATCCTATTGAAATGATGTAATCTCTAGAGTCATACATTCTGAATGACTTATATGTAGTAAATACTGACTGTTGTAGTTCAGCTTTAACTGGCGATTCAGACATTCTAGAATTGATTCTTGGCTAAAATGAGCAAACTAACAAAATAAATCACATTTATAATGCATATAATCTTCAGTTCAAAGTATTTCAGTTTATTGTCAGTATGCTTCTAGGTTCTCTATTTTTATAGCCAGATAATCTTAACTGAAATGTTAGTGTTCTTAAAATGCTAATCTTGCTCTTTAAAAGATTCTTTGAAACTAACAGCAGCTACTTAACAGCTGTCTGACAAGTCTGGGAACAAGGTGGGACACAATTTTTATATGGCACTGCTCTTCTCTCTCTCTCTCTCTCTCTCTCTCTTTCCACAGCCTTCTGTGCTTCCAGTTGGTCTGCTCTAGCCCCTTTTTTTCACTTTGTCCTTTTTGTTGTTTTCATTTCACCCCACCCTCTTGGATGCATCCATGCTCCTCCCTTCGTTCTGCTTCTTTTCTGCACTTTTTTCCCCTGGCTCCTCATGGCATGCTGAGTTTGGGAGTGCAGGAGGAAGATGTTTTGAAAACACTGGCAGGCAAGAAGACTCTCAGAGAAACAGAGCAGTGCGGCCCAGTCAACGCAAGCATCCTCAGTGCAGCCCAGCAGAGCTTCTGTGCACCCTCAGGTCTGGACCTGCCAAGATAAAGGTAGGAGATGTTCATCAGGATGTTTTGGGTTAGAAGTTTACAATAATACTGCATGTCTTTTCATTTTCGTAAATGGAGGCTGTTCATAACATGGTTACATATAATGGCAAGTGAAATGGTGTTAAAACCTTTTCCAGATGCCAGGGAAACTGAATCCTAATGGAAAACAATATGTCTGACTTTTAAATGCACCGTGAAAGTGAATGAGTACATTAACATAGCATAGTTATTTCACTTTTTGAGTGTTGTTGGTTGCTCACTCAGATCTATAATTGTATGTGTTTTATTTTGAGGCAATGTCAAGATGACTGTTAGGTCCAACAAGCAAATGCACGCATATACATTTTAACAGCAGGTGCAAGGCGAAAGGACACAGCTGGGTTAAATATTTTTGAATGTAACAACACCCTGGGTTTCATGTGGTTTTAATATTACTAAGTAATGAAAACTAATTCATTTGGCTAGTGACAGATCCCACCTTATCCCTGAGGAATATCTACTAAATCTGGGCATTGTAAATTTCATGGAGACATAAGAAATCATAAAATGTATTTTTGATTATCCATGGAACGAGTAGCACTGCCACAGGGTGCAGGAACCGAATCTAGGACAGGAATTCTGGAGGCATGCCATCACAAAGCCAAGTTCATATTGCCTCATCTCTTGCAACTGGAAATATGACACTATGATGATTAGTGCTACACCAGATTGCTTTCAACCCCAACAAATTCTCCAAACTACATAACAGAAGTTGTGTAACAGAGTTTTCTTGCATCATTTTACAGATTTGGCCCCTCCTAAGACATTAAATGGCAGTGAGCAGGGGTTCATCAGGAATAGTTCACCAGTGCATGTTACAATCAATTCCCAGTAGATAAAAACCACTGCATTTCTTCTCATTAAATATGTTTTTTTTTTGTTTCACTTTGCAATATATCACATTATTATGGAAGCTTGTTTCAGCCAGGGAATAAAAAAGTAACTATGACTTTTTACCACGCAATTCTGACTTTTTCTTCACAATTGTGAGTTTATATTTCACAAACCTGACTTTTTCTTCTCAGAATTGCAAGTTTATATCTCACAATTCTGAGAAATAAAGTCTGAACTACGAGATTCAAACTCCCCCCTCAGAATTGTGAGATATAAACTCGCAGTTCTGACTTTTTCTCAGAACGGAGATATCACAATTGTGAGTTATAAAGTCAGAATTGCAAGATATAAATGTGCAATTCTGACTTTTCTCACAATTTTGAGTTTATATCTCGGAATTCTGACTTTAACTTGCAATTGTACGGAAGAGGATTAGGGCCAAGCAATAATAAAAAATTAAAACCATCTCGAGATTAAAGTTGTTACATTTAGAGAAAAAACTCGTTAAATTTAGAGAAAAAAGTCGAAATAAAATGTTGAGAATAAACTCATTAAATTACGAGAAAAAACTTGTTAAATTTCAAGAAAAAAGTTGATAAAATGTTGAGAATTAATTACGAGAAAAAAGTTGTTAAATTACGAGAACAAATTTGTTAAAATATGAGAAAAAACTCGTAACTCATAATTAATGAATTTATTCTCAACATTTTATCTCAACTTTTTTCTTGAAATTTAATTATTTTTTTCCCGTAATTTAATGAGTTTATTCTCAACATTTTATCTCGACTTTTTTCTCGAAATTTTCTGATTTTTTTCAAAGAGTTTATTCTCAACATTTTTTTCTCGAATTTTTTCTCGAAATTTAACGAGTTTTTTCTCGTAATTTAATGAGTTAATTCTCAACATTTTATTTCGACTTTTTTCTCGAAATGTAACAAGTTTTTTCTCGAAATTTAACAACTTTAATCTCGAGATGGTTTTTACTTTTTTATTATTGCTTGGCCCTAATCCTCTTCCGTACAATTGTGAGTTTATATCTCACAGTTCTAAGAAAAAAAATCTGAATTGTGAAATATGAACTCTAAATTTTTTTTTCTTAGAACTGTGAGAACTTGCAATTATGAGAAATAGTCGCAAATGCTAGAAATTGTGACTTTTCTCAAAACGGAGATACATTTGCATAATTACAAATTTATATTTTTAGATTTTCTCCTGCAATTTAGAGTTGATATCATGGCTATCTTCTGACTTAACTTACAATTGTGAGTTTAAGAAAAAGATTATAACTTTTCTCACAATTGTGTTTATATTCCACAGTTTTAACTTTTTTCTTAGAATTGTAAGATATAAACTCGTAACCGTGAGTTATAAAGTCTGAATTGCGAGATATAAACTCGAAATTCTGAGAAAAGTTGTCGCAAATTTTTTTATTTTTTTATTTATTTTTTTATTTTGTGGTGGAAACAAGCTTCCATACATTTTGGAAGTAAAATGAGTTGCAAAAGATAAGCTGAAGATGAATGTTTTTCTTCAGTTCACTGAACCATGGAGGATGTCTAAGTTAAGGCACACTGGCTTATATTGGGTCAAGGGTGAAACTGACCTCAGTGTTTTGCCACACAGACTTCAAAGTGACCACAAAAACTGTTAGCTTTGAAGTCAGGGACAGCACCAAATCCAGCAGTGTCTATTTCAAGTAAAATGTTAAACACTAGAAAAGTTACAATGATCTGTAGGATTCTATGTGTGAATTGTTTGGGGAAACTCTTCTTCCAGACACATGGGCAATGTCACCACCCCATGATTGTGTTCAAAATAATATATGAACATAGCACTCTTACAATTTCTGAAGTGTATAGTATGTCCAATGAGCGCTCATCCATATCCAGTGTGATGAATGTCTGTTTTAAATCATTAAATTTCATTTAAACAAGTATTTATTAAATGGCTGGCAAGTTCCAAACATAGTCCATTACATTCAGATTGGTATTTGATGTTATTGCATTTTATGGCAGCCCAGGATTGTGCTTATAAAGTCAAGGCAATTTGACATTGAAACCACAATTTGTCTTTTAATTCTGTTCATGAACTATCCTTCACCTTCTTCTCCTTTCAAACATGACCGAATGCCCATGACCAAACAATCAAAAGGTGGAAACTTGTTTTTGTACATCCCCTATAAGACAAAGGGTAGAGACTTGCTGGTACAGGTACATGATGTTATTCAATACCTTGTTTGAAAACCGACAGGATTGTTGAAGTTCACCCCCAGCAATTGTCTGCACTTAAAAAAAAAATGACTAGGAGAGGGGAGAATAACTCAATGGGACTGGGGAGGCCGCTGGAGTCTTTCCACAAGGCCAATATGTGTTATTCTCTCAAAGAAAGTATGGAAAAAGTTAACTTTTTTACACTCAAATTACATGAGTCCAGCTGTGTTTCAAGAGCTTGTCTTTTCTGATAACACTAGTATCCGAATGAACTCGAGGAAGTTCAGAAAGCAAAGAAGACCGTTGCTTTAAATAGATGGATGTTTATGTACTCCGTTGACAGACCATGTCATGTTCACTTTCATTCCTTGCGGTTCATTCAACTTCCTCTGAAGAAACAGCCGCAAAGAATTGGGAAGGTTTTGAACGTGAGAATGGTTGAAAGGACAGGTTGGTCCAAGCATGTCCAAAAGGAAAGGGTACATGGTAGATTGAACCTGGCAAATGGGGGTTTCAAATGTTCATGACTAGTGACAGAAGTATTCAGTATGTGGTTTAAAGTAGGTCACTGGGGTGCGTTTATTCACACACCCAAACCCAAAGGGGTTGCACTTTATTTTACAGTATGTGCACTTAAGAGTACTTACAGTATACTGTACTTAAGAAAGTACTGGTTAATATAAGGTAAATACATGGATTAAGGTTAGGTTTAGGGGTAGATTCATGGTTAGTACCTTGTTATTACCCAGTTATTGTAATAACTATAATAAGAACATAGTATGTACATGTGGAACAGGACTGTAAAATATAAAATAAAGTGCCACCAAGAATGGAGCCAGTACCTAATGTCTGTAGCCAAAGAGACCTAATTTCATGGCGACAAACTGTTTATGTTCAGCTGCTGACCTCAGACAGAGAATTTAGAAAAGCATTACAGTGCACCTGGTGGGCCTCACCTTAAATATGATCCAGAACCAAACACCAAAGAATTGGCCGACGTTTATCCACGCTGGATTCAGCAGGATCATTGACCTGAGACCACACACTTGTTTTCCACTGAGAAAATCCACCAAAGCCACACCTCATAGATCAGACACGCCACTGCATGCCTGCGGAATTGTGTAGGGATGATAAAAAGCACAATGCAGATTAGTAAATAGTTATTATGATCTGTTGTGATAACACAATGGAAATTTGTTATGACACCTTTCAATGGCTGTTTGCAGTTTAGGAATGTGGGAACATGGAAAAACCTACATCATTTCCTTTTATAATGTTCACCATGTAGTTTCAAAAAGGTGAAGTGTGTAATTTCTGTACCAGCACCAGTAGCAACTGGGCTGACTAAAAATACACTGGCCAATGCATGAGTTTGGGTTGGGATTAAAGGATTAGTTCACTTTAAAATGAAAATTACCCCATGATTTACTCACACTCAAGCCATCCTAGATGTACATGACTTTTCTTCTTTCAGACGAATAAAATTGGAGTTATATCAATAAACACCCTGACGCTATCAAGCCATATAATGGCAGTGAACGGGGGTCACGAGATTGGTTCAAATATGTGCATCCATCCGTCATAAACATACTCCACATGGCTCGGGAATGTTAATAAAGGTCTTGTGAAATGAAGTGATGTGTTTGTGTAAGAAAAATATCCATATTTAACACATTATAAAATAAAATAACTAGCTTAAGCGCAACTTACGCGACGTATAACGCAGGATTTTACTTTATAACTTGTTAAATATGGATATTTTTCTCACAAACGCATGTGAAGACATGACCAACATTAATATGTAATAACCAGAAATATGACCTCTTGATTAAAAGAACTCATATTTTTGCAGTAAAGTCGAGTATATTGTATATTTTTACATTTGAATGTATTACTATTTGTTATATGTTGAATTCATGTTTATAAAAAAAAGATGCCGCAGAGTGTGATGTCATGTCATGACCGTTGCAGTGTCCGTAGAAATTTTGTGCACTCAAAGTCTAGTGTGACTGCGGCTTAACTGCTTGTCCAACCAATGGAAGACACCCAGAGAGTTTGGGACACGTTTCTAAAACCCATTTTTTTCGAACAGTAAAATGCAAGTTCTTATATTTTGATTAAAGTTTGAAGAGTTTTATTTTGTTTGAAATCATTTTAGTTTGGAATAAAATACACCAATGAATTGTTCAAAATACAACCAGCAGTTTGAAATGATAAAGTAAATAAGGCCAATTGTGATTACATGCGACTTGAAATATTTAATTTTCAGTAATCTGAAGCTTCAGTGGCCAAAACTGATTACAATATATGACTAAAGAAAGCAGGCAAATGTTTATGCATTTGACTCTTGGCTCTCTGCTCACTGTTTCAAACCCACAGAGGGTTCAGGGACTTTTAGATGTTCTGAGAATGATACATAGAGCATGGTGTCCTCTGGAGAAGAAGGGTGGAAAACACTCTCTACTTATGTAACGCATTTAAAAAGGTTGGGGTAGATGTTTGTGATTGAGCCAAGAAGACTGGGCCTGAACTAAAGGAGGACTCAGTGATGTGCTGAACATGTAAACATGACCTCAAGACCCCGACATCCGCAGGAAGGAGAGGGATTCTCATGCCAGAATATCAGATGTGGGACTGTAAACATGGCTGAGCATGAAAAAGAGGATAATCAAGGAAACAGCAGTAATTTGAAGCCCAAAAGGCACCAGAAAAAAATGTGCTTTTGATGCCAGAGAAGTGGCCTGGAGGATGCAGCACAAGCATTGATATTTTTGTGCGTGGCAATCTAAGTTAGAATCTGGCTTTCGAGACAAAAAAGTAAAAAAAATATATAACACATATACTGTATATACATATATACACTGAAAATGAAAATGTGATCAAGCTGAAACATTTGGGTCTTGTATTACCCGTAATGGGTTTATTTTGTGATAATGGCTAAAATGCGGCATGATAGTATTTACACCACTATTTACACAGCATCTAATCACAAGCCTTTGGCTATATCATAGGCACATATGTGTGCAATACAAAAAAGATGGTCAGATGATATACCCAGGTGAACACATCATAAGCTTATAGAGGATTAGACGTGCACAACCTCAAAGCGCTGCCCTAAAACTGCTTTGAACTTCAGACTAAATTGAGTGATGTGACCTTTTCTTATTAAACATCACTCTAAAACACACACATACACATAGAACACAGGCTTCATCTGAGTGAGTTTATTAAACAGTGGGATGTAGCACGTCATTCTTCAACCTCACTATTAGAGAAGGGTGACTGCGGTGTGGCGGCCCCTATGGAAACCTTCATTCATCTCAGTATTATATGCAGTCTATAGTTTTAAATACTTTATGGCATGTTTGAATTGTGCATAGTCAACATGATGCATGGGCTAAAGGCTGGATGATCATGTGAGCAACATGATGTAGTATTAAAATGAGAATTATTTTAATAAAATAAGAGGGATAATAAAAAATGCATGTTATTTTTTGTTTAGTACTGTCGTTTTATTTGACATAAAAGATGTTTGCATTTAGTTCACAAGACAAAACAATAGCTGAATTTATTAAAATAACCCCATTCATAAGTATGTGAACCGTTGATTCTCAATACTGTGTGTGGTTACCTGATGATCCACGACTGTTTTTATGTTTTGTGATGGTTGTTCATGAGTCTCTTGTTTGTCCTGAGCAGTTAAACTGAGCTCTGTTCTTCAGAAAAATCCTCCAGGTCCTGCAGATTCATCAGTTTTCAAGCATTTTTGCATATTTGAACCCTTTCCAGCAGTGACTGTAGGATTTTGAGATCTGTGTTTTCATACTGAGGGACTCAAACACAACTATTAAAAAAGGTTCAAACATTCACTGATGCTCCAGAAGGAAAAACGATGCATTAAGAGTCGGGGTGTGAAAACTTTTGAATTCAAATATCAAGGTAAATTGTACTTAATGTTTCTGCCGGGAAACATGCAAGTATCTTCTGTTGCTTCTGAAGGGCAGTACTAAATGAAAAACAATGATATTTAAACAAAGTAAGAAAAATTGTGACATCTTCATCCTGTTCAAAAGTTTTCACCCCTCAGCTCTTAATGCATCGTGTTTCCTTCTGGAACATCAGTGAATGTTTGAACCTTTTTAAATAGTTGAATTTGAGTCCCTCAGTATGAAAAACAGATCTCAAAATCCTACAGTCACTGCTGGAAAGGGTTCAAATATGCAAAAATGCTTGAAAACTGATGAATCTGCAGGAGCTGGAGGAATTTTCTGAAGAACAGAGCTCAGTTTAACTGCTCAGGACAAACAAGAGACTCATGAACAACCATCACAAAACATAAAAACAGTTGTGGATCATCAGGTAACCACACACAGTAATGAGAATCAATAGTTCACATACTTATGAATGGGGTTATTTTAATAAATTCAGCTATTGTTTTGTCTTGTGAACTAAATGCAAACATCTTTTATGTAAAATATATTACTCAGGACAGTACTAAACAAAAAAATAACATGCATTTTTTATTATCCCTCTTATTTTATTAAATTAATTTTCATTTTCACAGATTCTGCAAGGGGTTCACATACTTTTTCATGCCACTGTATATCATGTTCAACTCCATAAAACATGATTATTTATTTTGTTCACTGTCAGTGTGTCACACACCAGAAAAAAAGGAGCATCTTTCTGTTTAGAGAAAGATAGATTTAGAATTTTCATGTGGTTTTCGACTTTTGGACCTCACCGTTTATGTACATTTCACTCTAAAACCTTCATGGTGCAAAAACATTCATGAGCATTTTTTTCAACTTATTTTTTATTATCTAATTCTTTCTTGCAAAGCATGTACAAGGTTTAGGAGGTACATACATTTTTGTTTTGTAACTAAGAAAAATATTTTATTCATGAACCTTTTAATTGTGAATCTAACAAGGCCATGGATCATGGAGAGTTGTTTGTTATGTTTTTATAGAAGAATTTTGATGCAATATTTATAATCAGTTATAAATGTGTTTCGATTCTCACCACATAAAGTTTTTGGAGCTCATTCTGGCCTTGATCAGTGCTTGTATGGGTTGTAAAGTGTTTTGGATTGCTGTGCATTTTGTTGCAGCTACCTCACAAAATATGGGCTTTTTATCAACTTTGTGGGATTTTTTCAGTGTGTTCTCAAGCACAAAAAAAATGCAAAAATGCAAATAATTTTGCTAGTGGGACAGCTAGCAATAAAAGAAATAACCGTTAGGACAGAAATGCATGTGTATAAAGGCCTGATAATGTATTTAAGCAGTTGATTAGATCTGATTTTCTACTCTTATACTGTATCTAACCATTTAAAAAGCTATTTACTGTGACAATAGTAATGAAATAAATAATAATTAATTTAGTTAATTTATTTTTGCTATCAGTGAATGATTAAACTGACAAAAAGACAAGTAGTATTTAACTTAGCCTTAAACCAGAACAGATAAAATGCAAATGTAACTAATAAAACTAGCAAACACCCTACTTTATATAACTGACTTGAAAACAATTATGAATAGCATTTAACTAAATATTTCAGTATGGCAATGAATGTCCCTGAAAAGACTCAAATGAACCATCTGAAAATGATTTTAAATCACTTACCAGAACTACATATAAGAGAGAAAGTGGATGATTTGAGAGTATGTTTGATTATTGGATGAGCGCAAATGTGATAGAAAACCCAGAAAAACATACTACTTGTTATAAAAGCTTGTTACTGGAAAAGCTACCAATACCAACAAGACTAAAGAAGGATTGAGACTGGCCTTAAAAGACTTTCTCTTCAGTTTAAGTGAATTTTTGGCTCATGTCTTGCTTCATTAAGTGTAATATTTTCTGCTCAAGACTGATCATTAGATGACTTTCTGCTTCATGGTTTGGAAAGGCAGAAAACAAGCTGAATTGATTTAGTTTGGTGTCCTAAAAAAGATGAGATAGAGATTTATAGTTTCATCTGAACATCAAGTGAGTGCCAATTTAAAATTCCGAGACATCTTGTCATTGGTTTCGTAACGTTTCAGGCTATGTTTTCATGTTTTCTTATAACAGAAAGAATTTAAATTCACACAAATTGTTGTGGGAGCCTTTCATCAGCTTTCATCACCTGACGGTTGTTTATGAAATTCCACAATGGTGGTTGGATTTCTACATACTGTAGCTTTGACCTGAAAACTATTTTGTTGTTGCTAATGCTATCATAAGTCAAATGCTTGAGATTGAATAACAAAGCTGGTCCTTTGCAGATACATAACATACAGCAAGGATGGTACTAAATATGTTATGTTATAACACAGTCTTCTATCATGTTCCTACCATCCAACAGCACTAAACATGTGATACTCATAAAATCCTAACTATGATCTTTGACCTATGAGTGTGCAGAGATTAATAATTATGCTCAGAGAAATTTTCAATGAAGTGTTCCAGTTCAATATTTTGTATTAATTTTTATAATTGATTTAATTATCATCACAATTCATACTGTATATACATTAAAAAATTTGGGATCTACAAGAAGTCTCTTATGCTCAACAAGGCTGCATTTATTTGATCAAAACATTCAGTGAAAAAATAATATTGTGACATTATTACAATTTAAAATAACTGTTTTCCATTTTATTATATTTAAAAAATATATTCCTGTAATGGCAAAGGCTGTAATGGCTGAATTTTCAGCATCATTGCTCCAGTCTTCAGAAATCATTCTAGGATGCTGATTTTCTGCTCAAAAACATTTATTATTATTATCACAGTTGCTGCTAAGTATTTTTTTTTGTGGAAACACTGATACATTTTTTCCCAGAATTCTTTAATGAATACAAAGTTCAAAACAACAGCATTTATTAGAAATAGAAATCATATAAATGTTTATAAATGTTTTTACTTTTGATCAATTTAATATATTTTTGATGAATAAAATTAAATTCTTTCAAATATATATATAAATAAATAAAATACCTGACCACAAACCTAGTGAAAAGTAGTACATATATGCAATCAGTACACCCACTATTAATATTATTAAAGGAAATATGCAAATTGAACAGGACCATCGATGGAACATCATAAATGTAGACTTAACTAAAATACAAAAATTATACAAAATGCCAGTTTTTAACTTTTATGCAAATTATGTATTATTTCTTGTCTCAGATGCTAGCGTCAAACCTGTTACTGCTGGTGGTGGTGTTTGCCAAATGGGCCGAGCCATACGTTACTCAATACCGAGATGCGGAGCAAGACCCGTACGAGCCCAGAGATAATCAGAGATCCACAGACAGAGATGGCAGGTACTTTCTCTGATCAATCAATCAATCAATCAATCAATCAATCAATCAATCAATCAATCAATCAATCAATCAATCATCTATCTATCTATCTATCTATCTATCTATCTATCTATCTATCTATCTATCTATCTATCTATCTATCTATCTATCTATCTATCTATCTATCTATCTATCTATCTATCTATCTATCATTATTATTATTATTTCCTACTGTGATTCTAGTGGAACAGAGTGCAGGCGATGCTGTGACCCTGCAGAGGAGCCCCCTCGGTACGCCAGTCCACAGCCACACTACCAGATTGTGCCACAGATAAACATCACCATTCTAAAAGGTACAAACTGTCAAAATCTACACTTTAAATGTTCGGCTTTGAGGGATTTTTTTACAGTTTTTCTCAGTCGCTTTGGTACATTTCTCGAATCAAACTCACAATTTGCAAAACAGTAAGTGCATTTCTCAAAACAATTTGTACAAATAGCAAAACACCATGGATAACCTGCAAAAGCCACTCTCTTACTCAAAATCCTTAGTTCATCTCTCAAAAGTAAATATCTGTGTCAATGAACATGTCAGTGCCATCAGAATGACAAGTCCTTGTGTCATTGTGTACGGATAAGACAGTCAAATTGTTTAGTCATGTTCTCAATATAACCGTTTACTCTGGAGGGACGTTCTGATAGAAACTATGGCTAAAGTTTTGATGACAATTATTGTCAATTATAAGTTACATCTTAGTGTATGTGTGAGTGTAAAAAAGAGAATGGAAAAGATTCAAATTTACTCTCTTACTGTTTGTACTGTATTTTATTGACAGAACATGTCATTGAGTCATTGAGTCATGTCATGTCGTCAAGATTCACCTGGGAGCAATTTACCAATTCAGGACAGATTTAGAAAAAAGTCTAATGGAAATATAGAAAGTATAGAAATATGCTTGACATATTATGATAACTTGTTCAACCATTTTGCATGTAAAGACTTATGCTATGAGCTTGTGCCTAAATGTTGTGGGGGGTGAGACTATTCAACAGAGACCCAATATAATACATTTTGATCAACATGACATAAGCAACTGATAATGTAGGAAACAACAGAGAATTGTACATAATCATTTGCATGGATGTACCAAAGCATTTGCAACTTGTTCAAAGAAATGAGAAACTGCTTTTTTGATGTGCACAAGTGACACAATGATGTGAGAATTGAACAGGTAGTTTTGAGAATTTCAATTCTGATCTGAGAAATGTACCAAAGCGACTGAGAAAAACTGTAAAATATACAAATCACAAGGTAAATTTCTTCCATTTTAAGGATGATAATTGTACAAAACAACAAAAGCTTACATTTACAGAACAACTTACATAATCTGTTGACTGTCTTTAACTGTATTCAATTGTGTGGATAAACTTGAATATCTCACTGGCTGTAAATGATATAGGCCAGGCTTGGTTAATCACAGGGTGCTTCTGTGGGCAGGAAAGCATGCACCAAAAAGGACAAACCACCACAGAAAGTGGCTTTATGGGCCAAACTGTCACAAACATCAGAAGAAAAATGGTTGTGAGATTGGCGCCATCTTCTATGTAATGCTCCAGTCTTCACTCCACACAAACAAGACCATTATATGTCATTTGAAAGCCATCATTTTTAATTATTTGAGGTTTAATAAAACACCCTCCAAAGCTTGACCCAAACACAAGGTTTCAGGAAGCAAGACTTGATAAATCAGCAATAAAGAATGTAAAAGACCTTTATAATGACGCTAGTTAAAATTATAAAACACATTGAACTCACTGCTACATTCCTTCCCTTACAGGGGAAAAGGGAGACACTGGCGACCGAGGACCCTATGGGAAATCGGGCAAGTCAGGGCAAACTGGACCCCGAGGGCCCCATGGCGTGAAGGGAATCAAGGGCAGCATCGGTGCCCCCGGAGAACCCTGTAAGTCCTACTACGCTGCCTTCTCCGTGGGCCGCAAGAAGGCCCTGCACAGTAACGATTACTACCAGACCATGATCTTCGACACAGAGTTTGTCAACCTGTACGGCCACTTCAACATGTTCACGGGCAAGTTCTTCTGCTACGTCCCCGGCATCTATTTCTTCAGCCTAAACGCACACACTTGGAACCAGAAGGAAACGTACCTGCATGTGATGAAGAACGAGCAGGAGATGGCCATCCTGTATGCGCAGCCCAGCGATCGCTCCATCATGCAGAGCCAGAGCCTAATGCTGGAGCTGGAGAGGGACGACCAGGTGTGGGTTCGGCTCTATAAGGGGGAGAGAGAGAACGCCGTGTTCAGTGATGACTTTGACACCTACATCACATTTACTGGTCACCTTATCAAAGCAAAGTCAGAAGGTTGAGCAGAGCAAAAATGATGGACAGCAAAGATTTATTTCTTGTTATTCTTTTTTTTGTAATTTTTTAAACAGTCTTACATGGTACCTGAGGAGAGACCTTGATTTAACTTTATGATCCAGTACTGGAGTGTCTTGTGTGTCTGACCATTTAACTCTGGTGCTATTTGACAAAAATGGTAAAGGTTATTGTTACAATGGTCATTGCTACAATGTCACAATATTATGTATTGTAATATACTATATTATATAAGATAACATGCTGAAGTACATTGTTTCAGAGAAGATGAAATAATGCCTAATAATTTATTAGATTTATTAAATGTTTTTATAATGTACTGTATTGTAGAATAAGAAAAAATAACTCAATCATCAATGACAAAACCTTAATGGTGTCTCTGAATGTACTGTATTATAAATGTTACATTTGTATAAATGGAAGAACCAGTAACCGTGCGTTCACACCGCCGGCGGCGAGAGCGTCAACAGTCGCCCTGGCCGTCCTGCCAACAACGCTGTACTGTTCGTTCAAACCATAGACTGTAAAAAAACCGCCGCCGTCGGGAGGGTCAAAGTAAATGACAAGTCGCGTCAACCAATCGGAAGCCTCTCAAGCGAGGACCACTACATTCCAATTGGTTGCCGCCGAACCGCGTCATAGCTCATTACCATAAAGTTAACCTGATTTCAACTCTCCTCGCCGCTCTCACAGTCCAAGACGCGCCGCGCCGCTCTCGCCGGAGCTCGCCGCCGGGCTCTCATTGAAAATGAATGACTTCCTGTCACTTTGACGCTCTCGCCGCCGGCGGTGTGAACACACAGTAAGACTTCATAGTCAGCGTATAAGCAGTGATATTGTGGATTTGATATATTCATAAAATAAATTATTCCCATGTGTTTTACTTTATAAAAATCTGTTCCTGTCTTGCACAAGGACTCTATAAAATAATCATATGAACTGGACAGTACGTCTTAACCAAAGCTCATTATTTTAAAAGCTTTTAAAAAAAGAACCAGGTTACTGTGGTCAACAGTTTCTAAAAAAAGACTAACAGGGGCTTCAGTAGGAAGCACATTAATTATTATTGTTAATTTGTAAATGTTTTGTTCATTGTCATTAAAGGAAACTGACAATTTTGTCAGCCAGTTGAAATCGCTGTTCATTAAATGTTAAAATGCTGTGTTTTCAGTTTTAATTTTTAATTTATATTAAATTTTAGAATTATTATTGCTTTATTGTGAACAGAAATACAGAATAGCTCCTTAATCCAACAAGACAATATTAAATCAATGTCAGATTTGATAACCATGCTGTATGTCTGCAGTTGTTTATGTCAGACTAAAATATAGAAGACAGAAGGGGTAAGAGACTTTTGTAACATGTTTGGTAACATTGGCAATATGCTGCCTTGTAGGATTTGGAGACCCTGCTGTACTTCTTCTGATGTTCACTTCATAGCAAAATGCTTTCAAGGATATAAAACAGAGGAGATTAGACAACAAAAAGCACTTCTGTGTGAAATATCACAGTGTTTAGATCACGAGCTCTCTTTAGGCCAACATAGCTACTTGTCGCCATCTAGTGGTGTAGTTAAACGGGACTTCAAGAGCTAGATACCTCAAAAAATGAATATGATTTCATCATTTAATCACTCTCATGTTGTTCCAAACCCGTATGACTATCTTTCTTCTGTGACATAAAAGAAGACTTTTTCTTTTGTCCATTCAATGGCAGTCAATGGTAACCAAAGCTTTAGTTACCAACATTCTTCAAAATATCTCCTTTTGCATTCCACAGGAAAAAGAAAGTCATACAGGTTTGAAATGACATGAAGGTGTGTAAATGATGACAGAATTGTATTTTTTTGGGTGAATAATATTGAATAATTGGTAAAACTTTACAGTAAGGTTCATTAGTTAACATTAGTTATCTACATTAATTAACATGAACTAATAATGAACTGCACTTATTAATCTTTGTTAATGTTAATTTCAACATTTACAAATACATTATTAAAATCAAGAGTTGTATTTGTTAACATTAGTTAATGCACTGTGAACTAACATGAACAAACAATAAACTGCTGTATTTTTATTAACTAATGTTAACAAAGATTTACAAATACAGTAACAAATGTATTGCTCTTTGTTAGTTCATGTTAGTTAATACATTATCTGATGTTAACAAATGCACCTTTTTCTAAAGTGTCACCGAATAATCTTACAAGAGAAATTTCAAAACATTTTTATAATTATTATTAAATTAGTAATTAAAAATATATTCATTTCTGATATGTGGAAGTGTTGCTTTGTAATACAAAAATATATAAAATGAAATGTATTTAATTGGGACAGCCAATTGTGTTGACCTTTAAAACGTAACTTGATGGCATTCGAGACAGTTTAAGTTTAAATTAAAACGAAATTGTCCGATTAGAAGAATAGAGAAAATGATACAATGACACATGATTTTTTTTATTTTTTTTTATGATACTTTCTTGGCCTTTTTGGAATTGTCAGTATAAATCACCCTCCACTTTCCTTTTATATAAAACAGAAGCTTGAAAATCCTTTTTTATAAGAAAAAAAATATGGGGGTTGGAATGACACTGGGGAAGAGTAAATGATGACAAAATGTTCATTTTGGGGCAATCTATTCCTAAACATTCAGCAACAGCAAGTCTTGGCCTGCGGTTTTGCAACTTTGTCTCCGTCTTGTGATTAAACTTGATGTGTGTTCTCCATTTTCCACAGTTTTATCCCCTTCCCTGGAATAAATCATGTTGCCAGTATAAATGAGGGAGCTCCTGAATTTCTAGCAATCCCCTGGAAACCTTTTACTTTTACTGTCTAACTTGCTGGTGGTAAAGCACTTTACGTAATTAATTACAGTTTATGGTGTATACAACAGTTTGATTCTTTCTCTGATACAACTTTGTGAATAAATAAGTTTCCGGGATATTTTCAATTGCTGTCCGTACAGGAATTTATGTGGTCATTCAAAATGAATAGAATTAATTTGAGATAATGATCTGACTACGGTACAGAAAAAATGACTGTATCAAGAGTCAGCAGTCACCCAGGAAGGACCCAATAGAGATCATTTTAAATTCAATTTTCAATCTAGCCAATAGCAGGGCTATTTTGTCCACAAAAACTACAGTCATCAGGTCCTAGTCTGATTGCAGCTATAAAATGCATCGACAGGCAATGGATTCAGAGTTTGTCCTGCCCATTAAAAAGCACTGGGGTAAAATGCTGATGATGTGTGCTGCACTTGTGATGGCTCTTTATCTGGATGGGCCATCAGATGCTGCTGGGAAGGAGGGGGTGTTTACTCAGCAGGCACACGCTCTTTCTGTGCACTCAACTGAACAGGCCACTTTCCTTCGCTTTTAAAGCGCTTTTAAGGTGTCATCCGAGAGTGCTTTTCTTTTAAGCCAGTTAAGCTAACACTAACTCAGTGTGTCACAAGCCACAGTTTCACCGTGACAATGTGTGAGAGAGAAACTGCGACAATGTGAGTGATCTAACAGTTGTTACTATTATTGACAAATTTAGTTTACTTTTTCATAATTATTATTTTTAATAAATTGTTACCTCAAATATTTTTGCTAACTGCTAATTTCTGATTCAATTATTTTATTTTACACAAAAAATAAAATGTATTAATAAAAATAAATTGTATTAATAAAAATAAATTTTATTAAAAATAAAATTTAAATAAAATTTTTAAAAATGTATTTGTTAATATTACTGTAGTTTACTATTGTTATTTTAATTTTTGTAACCTATTGCAAATATAACTCTTAAAGGCACAGTATGTAATTTTTGCCATTAGAGGTCGTATATTTTAAACAATAACAAAGGCGTAGCCTGTGAATGAGCATGGAATCGTGGGAGTTGTCATCTTCACCTCCACTGCCGATGCAAATCAATCATGTTTATGGATGAGGTTACGATATAAAGTTTTATAACCGTTACACTTGATCACATGATTTTATTTCATTCTAATGAATTAGCTGACATAATGTTTAACGCTAAATTAATACTAATACATGTCACTCACTGTGTTACCATGGTTTCTACAGCAGTAGAAGTGGAAATCGAGGATAACACAGACATGATGCCATTGATGACAGGGGATGTGGTTAGGAGGGACGTTACACTGGAAAAAAAAATTGCAAATTGGAAACATTTGGGATAGTGTAAGTACACAAGTGAGCTGTGCTAGTGGCTTTTGGATGTTTTAATGCAAAAATATTGTGCCTTTAAGAGAATTGTCATTTCTGAGCCATGGACTCCCTCAAAAGTGATAGAGAGGATTTTTTCGTCGAATGAGAATCCAAAGACTGTTAGTGAGTTTTTGAAATGAGCGCATGTGTAAGAACAATTTCAAAGGAACGCCTCCCAAAACTCGTGCACGAGTATTGGAAAACGAGTGTTTACCACCGGCATTCGCTGTGTCGTGTTTTTTGGATTCATTATGTCGGACTCACCGCAGGTAACTCACAATCTGCAGTTGTTACTCCTGTCTCTTATCAAAAACATTGCATGCGGCGCCTGTGGAGTGTGGAAAGTTACTGGAGCGCGCAGCCGCGCTCGTCTCTCACAAGGAACGTCACGGCAGTGATTGACAAGCCAGAGGGCCAATCGTTTATGCGATGATCACGTAAACGATTGGCTGATGTTTTTAAGGCCCTACCTCGTGCACAGATGATGTATATTAATATTATTCCTTTCAGTGCACCTAATAAATAGTCTTTTATCAGTTAGTAAAGACAGTTTCAAGTAATATTGCAAAAATGTATAAAACAAAACATCCTCTTTAGCACCTTTAAGAGTTTCTCATTTGTTTTAATAGCAGTTTTCAATTTAAGAATAAAATATGGCCAACATGACTTTTGCAAAAATTGCATATACTGCTTGACTAATTGCACAGTTAAGATGTTATGCAACTTCTTAGCAATTATGGTGCTACAAAATCATGTCGAACAAAATGTGAAAGGAATGTTAACCACACACCTTATTTTATTTATAAATCGAAAAACTGCTATTCTAAAAACCCATTCGAAATTCCCAAAGGAACCCATGGTAAATTAGCCTTTCCAGGTTGGCCGAAAAATTGATATTATGACTGAATAGCAATATATTAGCACTAAATTATAAAATTAAAACTTGAGAGAGACAGAAACAGAAGAAAAAAAATACGTAAAAAGAGAATAAATAAATACATTTTTGGTCATGAGATGTGGAGCAGTGATAGTGGAGAGCTCATGCTCATCCAACGATATGGTCCAACAGATTTACTTGGCTCTTGGACTTGGCTCTGTACTAGCCTCTCAAATTAGATTTTCAGCGTAAGTCCTGGAGCTCTGCCATCAAACCACTAGCAGGAACGAGGAGCAAATATTACATAAGGAAGAAAAAAATAAATGACAAGATTTTTGTCTACTTTTCTGATTCTGCCTTTTGCTGCCTTGATGAAGATATGCAAAGTGATTTATAAAGCTTTTATGAGCAAGCCAAGACCACAGAAGGAAAATAAGCCATAAAAAAGGATTACGAAGCTCCAAGTAATTAACACAGGCTACGAGGAAAGCTCAGAGCCAAGCAAAATCCAAAATCAGAGAGAAATACCCTGGAAAAGAAGTATAGTTTGGCTGGGGGCGAGTATGAGATTCAGCAGCCAGATATCACTGGCTCGGACAGAGATTCTAAATCCACTGTGGATTTGTGGCCATGTGGCTTCTTATCTCCGTGCCTCGCCAGGTCATCATTGTAAATAAGAGCTGGTTCCTAATTAATTAGGCAGTTGGAATGGAGGTTAAATACTATAGATAAACTGAAAGGCAGATGTAGTGTCCACTGATCCTGGATACGAGATCAAATAGACATGCTTTTAACCAAAATGACTTAAAATACACATCACAGGGAGAATCACTTGTCACAACCTGGGGTTGAAATGATAGTCACAATGATAAATCACAATTTAAAGTCATCATTTACTCAGCGACATGTCACTCCAATCCTGTATGACTTTCTTTCTTCTGTGGAACAGAAAAGATTCATATTCATGCTGCACTTTTCCATCAAGTGAAAGAGAAATGCAAAAAGAACAGAAAAGCAACATAAAAGCTCTGTAAAATGGTTCATATGGCTCATGTACTATATTCACAGTATACTGAAGTCATATGACAGCTGTGCGTGAGGAACAGACCAACAAGTTTAAAAAAAAAAAAAAAAAAGTAGCTTTTAAATCTCATTCATATTCAGAAGCAACTTTAAATATGTGGCAGGGTGGAAACCGTGATCATTTTTTTCAGGATACTTTGATGAATAGAAAATTCAAAAGAATAGCATTTATTTAAAAATTTAAATATTTTGTAACATAAATGTCACTTTTGATCAACTTAATGTACTCTTGCTAAAGTATTAATTTCTAAACTCTTGAACAGTATACTTTATATTCTGCTTGTTTTATGACTGTGACATAATCGGTACTTAGGACTTTTGGATAGACAGAAATTTTAACCACAAATTAAATAACATTTTCCCCTGATTAGTAAAGTGTTTCTGTAAAACCAAACAATTTCAGGCCACCCACTTACATGGCACACAAAAACAGATCAGATCAACAGTCACTGCACATATTAACTCAAAGGTCTTTTTCGATTTAAGTGTGAGGTTCTTGCTGCAATGAAAGTCAAATACAAGTCAAAAGTTTGGCTAACTCAAGCATTGGTAGCTCTACAGACACACTCAATCTTCAATAATTGATATCAAAAATATTAAGCTGAAGCGCATCTGTAAATCCCAAAGTTATTTTTTTTTTCAATTCCAGACCTCAAAACACATAAACTAAAACTTTTGGAAAGCTTAAACAATTCAAATGCATTTGATCCAAACTTTCACAGTCAATATCCATTGGGCCCAGGCTCACTCAGAACATTTTTTTTTTAACCGTGTGCTCTATTCTGTGTATTTGTTCACAATATGCATTATTGTGTTTGCTGATTTCCCTCCAGTCATCTGAGATTACCCAACATCTTTCATCTCGTTTCTCTCGCTAGTTCTCTCTGACATAGGGGTCTGCTTTTCTGTTAAACCCCATCCTCCTTGTGCTCTGCTTGACAGGCCGTGTTGTCTGTAAGCGACCTCTTTTGCCTCTGCACTTCATTGCCAAACTTGTTCTATGAAACCCTCCATCTCTCTAAGGCTTTACCACTGCCATGGAGAGACAGAGGGGGGGAAAGCAGAGTACAATAACAGGAGGAGAGAGAGCTAAAAGCTCAGTGCGAAAGAAAGCAAAATGGTCCGGCAGTACCCATTTTCCATCACTCTGCAGCTATATAACAGTCATTACCCTTCCCAAGCCTCTCTTGGAGACAAGCTAAGCACTTTTCAAAAGAGAGAGGACAATTTGTGCTCGCTGTAGTGGCTCACCTGTCTACAGCTAGTCCTTGAAGTCCTTCACTGATGTGATACCATCTGTTTTCAGAGGCTGGTGAGCGCCATCAATTCCCAATTTGCTCTGAGAAAATGCAACTGAGAGGACTCGAGCTGCCGTAGAAGGTCTGTTGGCCCATCGTGGTGTGCTTAGATTCACCATCCTGAGAAAGTTTTAATGAAGTGAGCAGTTATTGTGGGAAAAGGATCAAATGTAACATACTTGCTTGTTAAGTCTGTCTTTAGGGAGTGATTAAACTTCTCATGCATTAATTGAAACCAATGTACTGACGATAATGAGTCTGTAGTGAATTGCATCATGAGTCTGATACCTTCTCACTCTGGTGGGTAATACAATTTCCTGTCTGGTTAGTTACAGAAGAAAACAGACACATAAATTAAGTCATAAACCAGTGAAAATAGAGCAACATGATTTGTCTATATAAGCAATTTTCTATTTCAAAATGCACTAACCTCAAATTCCAGGTACTTTCTCATAAATGTGTCTGCAGGACTGTGATGCCACTATGAGGCCAGAAGATGGCAGTCTTGTCTGTGCAAGTCTTCACTCTTCAGATGTCTGCTTAATATTTCTCATCTCAGATCCCTCATACTCACTTTTGTCCTCTGAGCTTTCCAGAAAACCTGAAATGGTCTATATCAATACACGGTCAGGCGGTGAAATACACCGAAGCCCACTTACTCCATGTACGTGAACATACGCAGCACATACCTTTGTTCTCAGTTTATTCTCTGCTCACTATCAAAAACAGTGAAGTCTCAGTGCTGTCAAACCCAGTCAGAATCAAACTCTCATGAAGATAGATGAGATGATATTTGATCCTAGATGTGGTTCAGACATGCACATTCTCTGCTAGTCTCAGGAGACACCATAAACATGAGCTACCAGTGAAGGTATACTGTGCAGATTTGCACGGGATTAATAGCAGCAGACAGCTGTGTAAACGCCTCTTGCATGTTTGCAATTGTTTCAAATATCTTTAATATGAAAAATGCAAGCAATTTCAAACTCATTCAATACATAACTATGTGTGTTTGAGGTAACCATTGTATCTAAATACAATAAGTGACAAGTTCAATCAGGTTGAATTCCCCTAAGTATGTCTTCAGGTTTGGCTGAAACCCCTCAAATAAGTAAGCCTATAAAAACAGCAATGCCACTAGATGCATATTCTGTGTCTGAGGGCCACAAGCAATATCAATTTTTAATCTGACGCACGCTCTGAATATGTTGAGGCATATTTCTTAGCATATGCCAATATATAATAAATAACCCACCTCTGAAGCCTACTGGTAACATGAATTTTTAATTGAGAATGTACCTAAATGTACTGCAGCAAATTCTTATGAGATTAATTTTTATATTGGGTTATTAGACATTAAAGGCTGAACTCCTGCTCGCCTTTTCCCCCAGGATTGGATGAGGAAAATCTCTATTCCACATTGCTTAACGACACCTAATGAAAATAGTCAACATCTCTGCTGTTAGTATGTGAAACTATCAAAGCCGTAGTCAAAATGCTTTCCTTCTGAGGGCTGTGCTAACTGTTTGTTAAGTGCAGAAATCTTTTACATGGCATGTGGGTGGTCAGGATGGGATGCTTTATGTATTTACTCTACCCAGTGGTTTTTCATTTCACTTAATCAGGTCTATTTGGAATACTAATTTGTTTTTGAGAAGGACCTGACGGCTTAGTTGCTATTCACAATTTCCTGGTGCAGACGTTGAACCTCCATGCACAGCGGTGAGCAGCTTTTTGTATCTCTGCCGACAGGACCAGGAGGGTAGAAGTAGACAAGATTGTGGACCAAAGTGACCTTTGACCTCTTTTATGGTTGCACCCCGATTCTGACTCTGCGCTCCCTCCTCTCAGCACAAATAAACATTAACAGCATCTCCTCCGAGAGCACTTCTACAGAGAGAAAAGTTTTTCGGCACTGAAAATAATTACATTTGGCAAAGAAAAGAAGTCCTCCGGTTCCCTCAATCAGATTTTTACATTCCACAGCCCTGTTGCTGAAGTCAACAAATATTTACATTAAAAAACCATTAGAGGTCCCCTTTGTCTCTTGACAAGATCTCTCCGAGGTGCATTTGGCCAGTTTTCCTGCCCGCATGATTCCCTTTTAATTGCGGGCGATTAGAGTCCGGGGACTTTGGGGAGCGCGGGGCGACCGTCCTGTGACTGTAGGACCATTAAACCTTTATTGGACGCTTTTGCTCCATGGTCATGCCCATGTGCGGAGGGACGGCTAGTACACAACAGGGAAGTGTTAAAGGGGGCCTCCCTTTTTTTTTAATGCACCTTTTATGGGTGTTCAAACAGCAGAATAGGCTCTTGTAATGGGCTTCCCACCCAGATGCCAGCACTTTGTCCTGTCCCATTGGCCCCTCCCCACCTTACATACTTCATTAATTGGTCCACTAAAGACTTATCATGTTGGCGCTCGTTTCCGTTCGTCTCGGTCGTGAAAAGTGGCCCCCTCCTCTCAGATTGGGAAGCTCGTCCGTCCCTCTTTTTCTCTGTCCCGCAGCAGATGCTACTGTTCTGCCTTACTGGTGAAGGCTTCCAACTTAATTAACACTAAATAATGAAGTGGATAAACATGCCATGCGAGCACATGCACTCAGCACTCAATCCTGTGTGGTGGCTCTGCACATTGCTTGACGCCCACGCTCTACAGGAAGATATCAATGACTGTACCAGTCCAATGAGTCACCAACCTGAAACCATTCAAGCAATTTCATTAATTAACAAGAGAGCGACTGAGTCAGCATGCTGAGTGAATCACTCAAGCCCTTGCTCTCTTAGACCGTATTACAGCTGGATTTTGAAAGTTTTGCCCAATGTGCGATATTGATATCTGCTGTTTGTGTGGCATGAAAAAACGCTTGATGAACATTTGTTTTGCATTCAGACTAGCTCACAATATAATATAATAGCTCAGGAGTTGGCTGAGCCAGGATTAGGCCTTAGTTAAATTAGGACATTTAAGTAGCTTTTAAAAATGTACCCTAGAAAAAAAGCATTACTGGTGCGCATCTTGGGACAAAACAATGGCACTGACATATTTTAAGATAAGAACAGCTCAAACATGCATTTTAGCTTAAGCCTAGTCTGTGAAACCAGGGGGAAAAGTAATAAAAACAAAACTTGTGATGTATAATATAGTTATATTTTCATGATGATTAAGTACATTACCATGATGAAAAAAAAATGATAGACTATTATTAATTGTGTATTAAGTGTTTAACATAAACGTTAAAACATATTAAGTGTTTAAACATAATTCTAGTATTTGTTGTGCTCACTTTAATTTATGCTAATTTAATGTGTATTATAGTAATGAGAATCAACATTGATAATAATGGAAATTTCATAACATTAAAAAAAAATCCAAACACATGATGGTAATGAGAACTGGTCATTACTGTGAAAATAACCCAAACTTATCTGAAAAAAAGCAAAAATAAATATATACACAGCAAAATCTCCAGAGTTGAATCAACCCTGCTTGGAGTACATATGGTCCCTCTCTAAATAGTGTTAAAATAGCCCTAAAGCAGAGTTAAAGTTAATGAGATAATTAAGCAATTAATTAAGTGATGATTGTGCATTAGTGATGAACACCTGCTGTTAACAAGCAGAATCAATGAAGAAAAGAGAAACACATGAACTACAACTGACTTCAGTCACAGCCTTATTAATTGCTTAATTATCTCATTAACTTTAACTCTGCTTCAGTGTTACTTTAACACTATTTAGAGAGGGACCATATGTACTCTGAGCAGAGTTGATTTAACTATGGAGATTTTGCTGTGTATATATAAAATCAGTCTTTAAGAAAAATATAATTTCTTGATTTTGGGGTCAAATGTGATGTGGACATTTGTGTGATTCACCCACATATATGATCCAACACACCCCACCGCTGCCACTTTAAACTCAGATGCGAAAATGTCACACACTGAAAGCTCATTTAGAGGAAATGAATATATCCTCTGGTTCTGAGGCCTCTAATCACTCATGTATAAATGACTCCGTGCCACAAGCCGAGCACAGAAACAAGGAGTTGAGAAAGGGGGTGGTTAACGTCAAAGATGGAGGAGAGGTGGGGGTCTATCAGTGTGTCTTCCTCAACATCTCTCCCTTATGCCTTGTTGTGTGGGCCCGCAAAACTCTTTGACAAACACTTCATCACCACCCGCCCCCTTCCTCCCCTCATACGTTCATGTAAAAAAGTAAAGATGAGCTGCTTTCATATGTCTGGTGCAGACACACGGGTGATTATGTGCTAATGTTCCTCATCCCTGTGCTTTTGTTTTTTCCTCTTTATAGCAGGATGAATAATGAGCGAGGCTGGCTGTGACGGCATGGAGAAGGTGGTCCACCAGGAGCATGCGTAATTCTTAAAGTCCATTGTCAAGACTCACCGATGTGGGCCGAGACGTGTGGCTGCTCTGTTCTGCTGGTATGGACACTTTCTCCTTCTGCCTGGCTAATTAATGGAGCGACACTCTCATTTTCTGTCAAACAACCATTGCAAACTGATTCTATTCTGCTCTGTGTGCTTAAAGGACAGAAATCTCGGTCAATGTTCTCTGCCTTGGACAAACACTCACATCTCTATGCACATTCAGTGGAACGGGCATCAGGACTCATCAGTTTCTCGTCTTTTCTTCAGGGGCATTTTGCCGAAGAGGCTGTGCTTATTGTAGATAAGAAGATGTAAAGATGCAGATATGAAAATAATAGTATAATATAGAGCTCCAAAAACATGGCATAAAATTGATTAAAGTAAAGGCAAAGTCAGGTGAGAGGATTCAGTGCCTCCACATCAGGACAGTCATGATTGGCTGACTGTACGAAGCCAGTTTGCAAATTGGCCTAAATGTGTTAAATTGGTGAAAACACTTAATACACAATTAATAATAGTATTTCATTTTTTTCATTATGGTAATGTATTTAATCATCAGTCCCTTCCCGATTCTTTTCCACTGGCTGTAGACGTGAAGACAACACCTACCATGAGTCAACGAAATCAAAGCATTATCAAGCTATGCCTTTGTTTTGAATAAGCGACCTCTAGTGGCGAAAATTTACATAATGTGCCTTAATTCAAAGACTATAGAATAACACAAGACGTGTCACTCGTATTGTTTTGAATGGGAGAAAGTGAAACGCACAATATGGCAGAATATGTCCCGCCTTCTAAATAAGAGCCAATCGCCGACTGGTAAAGTCATCACGTCATTGCAGCGGCCGTTAGAAGCACCGGTTTCTATAGAAACAGTCAGACGCGCGCCTCCAAAGAGACGCGCATTTAGGTCTGCGCATGCGCATTAGCTTGATCCAGCCTGAAAAATACTGTTTTTTTTTTTGTCATGATTCGAGCGTTTGAAAAATAAAATAAAATATATGACAGCTGTCAGATTTCATTGGTTATTTCAAATATGAAATTTAAGCGAAAGCTTTGTGAACAGCTTTGGAGAATTTGATGTTTCCTCATTCAAAGAGATAGGAGCTGCATGATGCCCAGGATGCCCGAGAGGCATTTCAAAGATGGCCGCCGAGTGAAATGACTTGTCTTAAAGGGACTTTGTTCAATATAAGCACAGTAAATATTATACTGATGACTTGTTGATAGTGAGTGTTTATATATTCAACAAACCATATCTATCGAAAATCTGTTCACTATAAAAACTTTATAGCACAAGAAAACAATGTAAATAGAACTTGAACTTGAATTAAAATCAAACCCAAAGGGTTTCAGAAGTCCACCAGCTGCCACTGCTTTGCTGCCCTCCACCCCTTCAGACCACTCAAGGCAGAAGAAGCATGGAGCTCCTGAGTCTGAGTGATTTCAACATATAAACTTGACACCGGTCATGATAAACTCCTATAATAAAGCTAGAGGAAGGGTATCACTGGGCTGCTCGTCTCCATAGTTACAATATTCCAGCACAATTACAGCTCCCCCTGTGTCTTTCCCACTATTTTATGTGATCTCTTTAAACAGCAGTAAGGAAGAGAAAAACCCTCCATGGACCTCCAGGCATTTGAAAAAAAATCTAATGGAAGAAAGAAGGAGAGAGCAAAAGGAGTAGAAAGAGAGAGAGAGAGAGAGAGAGAGAGAGAGAGAGAGAGAGAGAGAGAGGGTGCAGGGATAATTCTACATTACATATTATTCTTTTTTTTATAATCCATTTTATTCAGTGAACATCTAAATTTGTGCAATTAATGTCTTATTGTCTTTTCATCATTCACTTCAGATTCTGTTAAACATGACTAGTACTTCATGGCCTGGGTAATGATGTTACTCCAACAGTCATGCCGACAAAGCGTTCTTCAAATGAACCGAAATGAGTGGGTGAGCAAAAGAGAGCGAGAAAAAAAAAAAGGAAAGAATAAAGTGAGAGAAAGAGACAGAGGCCAGTACAGAGATAATAACAATAACGTAACAAACCCAGCCTGGCGTTATTACGATTGTTTAAGCTTCCATTTTAAACAGGCAGTGCCGTAGGCCAGCTGTAGCTAGATTGAGTGCGACTCAGACAGATGAGCTACCTTAAACAGGACGATTCCTCACAGCCAGGAGTAAACACAGCTAATACTTACAGGTCCTGACAACAAAAAAGACAAATCTTTACTGCTTCAAGGGATAGTTCACCCAAAATGAAAAGTCTGTCATCATTTACTCACCTTCATGTCAGACCAAACCACAAAAAGGAGACTTTCTGAATAATATTTACTTGTGCTTTTTCATGCAATTGCAATAAATGGTGACTGAGGTTTGCGAAATATGCGAAAGCAACATAAAATTGCTCCATAAATTAAGCACAATAAAAACAAGTGTTCTGAAATATATGATAGGTTTGTGTGATGAAAAGTTTTTTTTTTTTTTGGAAATAAATTAATATTTTTATTCAGCAAGCATGCATTGATTTGATCAAAAGTGACAGTAAAGACGTTTTGTAATGATTCAAAAGATTCAATTTCAAAGAAATGCTGTTCTTTTGAACTTTCGATTCATCAAAGAATGTACACAGCTGTTTTCAACATTGATAATACTGTTTCTTGAGCAGCAAATCAGCATATTATAATGATTTCTGAAGGATCATGTGACACTGACTGGAGCACTGATGCTGAAAATTCAGCTATTCCATCACAGAAATAAATTACATTTTTGAATATATTCAAATAGATAAGTTATTTTAAATTGTAAAAATATTTCACAATATTATGTATTTTGTGTATTTGTGATCAAATAAATGCAGTCTTGGTGAGCATAAGAGACTTCTTTTAAAAATCTTACCAATCCCAAACTTTTGAACTGCTGTATATATATATAGGGTTGGGTTGGGAATCACGATACCGATAATATCATGGTACAGCAATTCTGTGATAATCAATATATTGCTAGACAATCCTATAATGATACATCTCGATGTCTGTCCAACTATGAAAACTAAATGCCCGTGAAAATATTAATTGCAGGTTTTCCAGACTTAAATGTGACTGGGGCATCTATTATTTTACTCACACTGCTGTCCGCCACTTCTTTTTCTTTGGCTAGTTAAAGGTGCAATGTCTAAAATTTGGGAGGACCTATTGACAAAAATGCAATCTAAAATACATAACTATGTTTTCAGTGCTGTATAAAGACCTTACATAATGAACCGTTATGTTCTTATTACATTAGAATGAGCCATTTATATCTACATACACCGCTCCATGTCAAGTCGTCATTTTGCGTCAGCATGTTTCTACAGCAGCAACAACACTATGTTGCTGTTCTTCTAATTCATTCGTGTTTTTAGAGGCAGCTTGCATCGTCACTACGTTGAATACACACGAAGAGTCTGGTTTATTAGAAGCAGAGACCGTTCTTTATTAGAAGTAAAAAGAAACCTCATTGCTTGACTGGCTGACATACTCTCTGCTGTCTCAGACATCTTTGACTTGTGTCGACCAGACGGCCACCGTAGCTTCTCTATTTTGCTGCGAAAAGGAGGGGTGAGCTGCTGTTGGTTGCAGTTCACAACCTCACCACTAGATGCCACTAAAATTTACACACTGCACCTTTAACTTATGTTCACATTTCCCTCATTCATGTGTTGAGCGCCACCTCAAGGAGCCATGAAGTAATGACGCTGGGAGCAAGGAAATCTATTTAGAACGCCTTATTTTATTCAAATGTCAATATTTGGTTCCAGCGTATCGATTCTCGTATCACACAGAGGACAACGATATATTGCCCTATCGATATTTTGTCTCACATCTAATATATATGTGATATTGAAAATAAAATGAATGAGTCTATGCAATGAGTATTTTATTTAAATCCAGTTTTATTTTATTTATATTCCATTTCAAATACAAAATGATGTCTCTAACTTGATATTGACACTTATATATTTATGTTTTTTTTTTTTTTAGATTTATATAGTCATGCAGGTTTGGAACATGAGGGTGAGCACACTTTTCTTTTACAAACACAAAACCATGGCTGGCCCCTCAAATCAAAAACACACTATGTATACACATTTCCAGTAGTATGCACAGATACACTGGGACTGTCTGAGGAGACATTTTTTGCTCGGTTCAGCCCATTTCTCATTAAGCAGACTGAATCTATGAAAGGGGGAGAATTCGCATGAGGGTTAAAGTGAAATGAAAGCAGGCAATACTACTCCTCTGTCACTCTCTCCCCCCCCCCCAGCATCTCTCTGTTTCTGGTCTGTGCTGAAAGCTAGCAGTAGATCAGCAGTGTTGCTGTGGTTTGTTTGCGGCGGGATTTGGAGACCTGTAGACAGAGCACACACTGGGGAGCAAGCGTGTGTTTGCTCTTGTGTCTGGAAATCTGTGCGTGTGTGTGTAATGCTGGACAATGCAGTTGTGATGGCAGATTAGTGAAGTCTGAGCCCAGAGGTGGGCAGACAAAAGCTGACCTGCGTTTAATGAGATCTTCCAGCAACGGAGCAAACGCCAGGCAGAAAGCGTGTGTGTGTGTGTGTGTCTCTGTGTTTGTGCTTGTTTGTTTGATGACTGAATGCTCCCTCTTGCTCTCGTCAAGCCCTTAGTAAATATTTACTCTCATTTGAGTCTGTAATCTCAGCCTTGTCTCTGAGTAGAGTCTACTTCCCCTCCTGATACACTCCATCTCTAATATTCCCCCTTGATATTTCTTTATTTCTGTGGTTTTGCGTTGCCAGACCTCACTAAGACTGCTGTTTCATGGTTCTTGTCAAGCTGCCAGGTAAAATTGAGAAATGAAATTCACATGAGGAAATTATCAGATTCAACAGTGATGACAAAAGCTCTGAAATGGTAGCACCATCATGTGTGCAGATATTTTGAACTGGTCTTTTTGTGTGTGTGTGTGTGTGTGTGTGAATATTTCATAGTTTCAGCCAAAAATATAAATTCTGTTCTCGTTGTTCAAAACCTGTATGACTTACATTGTTCCAGTGGAATGGAGAGATTCTGATTTAAAGAACCATAAAAGTATCATAATATTGTGATGAACAAACCAAAATGTATGGCTTTTTTTTTTACATATGATCTTCCCCTCCAGTGAAGTTTTTTTATTTACATATATAGCTACAATGTAGTTAGAAAGGAGGAAAACAACAGAACCCTACAAAATTAGCTAAGTTATTATGAGACATCAAAATGTATTAAAGGATTAGTTCACTCTCAAATAAAATATTCCTAATAATTTAGGCCGTGTGTACACCAAAGCGTTTTTAGCCAGCTGAAAATGCTAGGCGCTCTGCTTAAACGCCTATCTGTGAGCGTTTGAGAGCGCTTCTGCAGCGCAGCGTTTTTTTTCCGTTGAGACGCTTTGTTGCTATGATACAGAATATCTGCGGCACTGATTTTGCAGGTAATTTGTTTCAGACTAAAAATGTTGACACAATGTGGCTAAAAAGTGACAGTGATGAGCGCAGAAAAGTTGAACATTCTTCAACTCGAGGCGACCGTGAAAAAGATGCTCAGCGCCTCGTTACGCTCCTGGCGTTTAAAAAACGCGGCGTTCCCATTGAAAACAATTGAAAAAGTACTCTAGCAGCTGGAAAAAACGCTCTGGTGGACACACAGCCTTACTCACCCCCATGTCATCCAAGATGTTCATATCCTTCTTTCATTTTTCGAAAAGAAAATAAGGTTTTTGATGAAAACATTCCAGGATTTTTCTCCTTATAGGGGACTTCAGTGGCCTCCAAACTGTTGAAGGTCAAAATGACAGTTTCAGTGCAGCTTCAAAGGGCTTTAAACCATACCAGACGTGGAATAAGGGTCTTATCTAGAGAAACAATCTGTCATTTTTGAAAAAAATGTAAATGTATATGCTTTATATAAACAAATGTTCAACTTCCAAGTGGTTCTGCCAAAACCGCACTTTTATATTCTTCAAAAAGCTTATGCTGTATGTCCTACGTCTTCCCTATTGTACTTACGAAACGAATGATTCCATTTTTTCTGTAAGTTTAATAGGTGTGAGATTCTAGAGACATCTTGTGCCCTGTCTCTTTTCATCATGTGATCTTTCTCTGTACACCTCCTCACGTCATAGTAATGAGTGACCTTATAGTCCTTTTATGTACTTCAGTCACTGAACTGCTAGTTTCACTTCTTATATTGTAATTATATAATGCAACCCTGGACAATAAACTGAGTGCCAATGATTGAACTGCACTCTGTGTCTGTCTCATTTTTTGGCATCCAGGTACCTGCTTTTCTGTGATTGCTCAACCTGAAAAGATTTTCTCAAAATATTTGATCTCCAAATTATTTTATCTAACAATAGGGAAGGCGTAGGACATACAGCGTAAGCTTTTTGAAGAATACAAAAGTGTGGTTTTGGCAGAACCACTTGGAAGGCGAACATTTGTTTATATAAAGCATATACATTTACATTTTTTTTCAAAAATGACAGATTGTTTCTCTAGATAAGACCCTTATTCCTTGTCTGGTATGGTTTAAAGCCCTTTGAAGCTGCACTGAAACTGTAATTTTGACCTTCAACAGTTTGGAGGCCACTGAAGTCCACTATATGGAGAAAAATCCTGGAATGTTTTCATCAAAAACCTTATTTTCTTTTCGTCTGAAGAAAGAAGGACATGAACATCTTGGATGACATAGGGGTGAGTAAATTATCAGGAAAATTTTATTTGAAAGTGAACTAATCCTTTAAGTATAAGTACTGTAGGCCTACATTGTTTTAATTTCTGTGTAGTAGCCTACTTTCCGCGTTGCTAAAGCACAAGCAATATATGAAAGGAAAATAAAATAAATGCACCATCATTCCAGTCATTTACACACCCTGGTGTTGCTCCAAACCAAAATGACGTCTTCATGTGAATTACAAGGGATGCTGGATGGTGTGGCACCAAAACACACATAAAAGTACCATAAAAGTAGCACAAATGATTCGTGAGTTATATTCCAATTCTTCTTAAGTCATTCGAATTGCTTTTTTTAAAAAACAGACCGAAATTTAAGTCATAAAACGTTCACTCAAAATCGTGTTCGAATCTGGCGCTTTGTGAGAACGTCAATTTGTTTACATGAGATGCAGACACCAGTAAGCGCGCGGCTCGACACCATATAAGGTGAAAAGTCCGGGGTAGAATCGGCTTGTTTGAGATGCATCGGCGCTGCGCAGACTGATCGGCGTATGACATCAAGAAACTCTCTCGCGGCACTTTGATGTCATACGCCGATCGGTCTGCGCAGCACCGATGCATCTCAAACAAGCCTAATGATAAAATGCACGCAAATATCATTGGGTCTCGCGTTTTTTTGTCACCGCTGTATATTTCAGTCATTGGCTGCATCAGAAAACTGATAAATGCTGCCTCTGATAAGGAGGTAGGAAGGTAAAAATCCAATGACCGTGCCACATCCTGCCTCCTGAGATGCCTTCATCTGATAGAGTTTTGAAGGCAGCATATATGTATCCTTCAGTGCCATTGACATCTTTTATGCCCTGACTGTTGAGCTAAAAAATAAAGATGGCGTCTGAAATTTGAGGTTGGTGGTCAGTTTGTGTTTAAAGTGTACATTTTGACCAACTTTTCCCACTTTTGATGACATTTCTAGCGAGAAGTTAGTATTGTAGTAATTAAATATTAAATTTGTCTTGGTTTTGTTATCAATCAATAAATCATTATGCTGCCTCAGAAGTCTGTCCAAAATCAGTTTTGCTTGTGCAAACGCTGCCTGCTATTTCATTGCCTGACAGGGCAGCTTGGCAACAAGTCAGCTGCCTAGGTTCTGGGATGCTATATCTATAGTCTTTGTTTCAGTGGGAGTTGGGGATGTTCCCCCCTTCCAATTTATTAGTCAATGTCTTTTTATGTGTTGTAACTTTTAAAATGAAAAAAAAAATAGGTCAATTCTTAATAGAGCTCTGTTTAACGTTACCTGCCTGCATATAAATTCAGTGGCATACAGTAGAATGGAAGTTTTGCTTAACTGTTACCAGGTAAACTAAAAACTTGCAAAGATTTATTAAAATTATAAAATTAAATTATTCCTGTAAATTTTCAATTTGCTTTTCCTGAATTACAGTTGGTTTGCCAGAAGCCTTTCCGAACCATGTGATTTTTACAGGAAGTTCCTTTAACCAATGGCATCAGGATGTGTTTTGAGAATTGAACCAGTCTGTCAGATAGGGAGGGGTATCGGAAGATACTACTGCTCAATTTGAAATGAGAAATGGGTGAACACCTCGTCTGTTGGGTCTCATAATAACCCTGCCTTGTGACAGACACCACATTACCGCATCGAAAGAGACCCTTTAAAAAGGGGGATTTATTTTGTGGAATGAATTACCAAGTATAATTAAAGCTTTAATCTTCTTTTTCCCCTCAACAAAACAATTTTGTATGAACCCAGAGAAGCAATCCAAAATTAATTTACCGCACCAGTGATTAGTATTAATGCTTTGCCATTTTTTTCCTCTTCCGTCGCTTGGCTCTCTCTTGCACCGAGCTCAGATGAAAGGATATCGCCTGTTGTTACATGCGATATTCATGTGTAATTAACACAAGACTTGCAGAGCACAGGGGGCAAGCTAGCATGTACTCTTAATAGCTTTCACCCTGGGAACGGCGGCTTTTGTCTCCCGTTGGCAAGGTTAGGGTGTCTGAAACTTTGCTTGTCAAGTCTGTCAGTCATCATGTAAAGCCAGAGTGAACCAACTCTTCACCCCAGCCATGAATGGATGATTTCTACATAGCCAAAATGTGACAGTGGGTTTTAGATGACTGGATGCGAAACTCCATACGGAGCTGTTTTTATTGGGTTTTTGTGCAGGAAGGGATGGAAAAATGTCAAGATGCGTGAACTGCCCCTCAAGTCTTTATGCTGCTATATGGTTGAAGTGTTTTAAAACATATATTTGTGAGGGTCTGTATTTAGGTAAGACTGGATCTTTGTTTGTTTGTACAATTTCCTTTCTTTCCAGTTCCATGCAGTTCTAAGCTGGATCATGCAGGTTTGCATTTCAAAGCAGCTAAATGTTCAGCTTCTTTATTTGGTTACAAATAAAAATATTGGCTTTTAAAAGAGACAAAGAGATAAAAAATAAAAGCTTTATGTCTCTTTCTCTTGTTCTTCCAGTACAAGCTTCTTATTTGTTTCTTTTTTAAGAGGTTCCTCTGGTGACCTCCAGACGAGGTGTAAAGTCTTCTTTGATTGGACGAGACCTTCCAAAGCCGGCGTAATGAGGGAATGACAAAGTACCGAACCATGGGATCAATGTTGGAGGTGGAAAGCTGTTCGTTAGTGTAGGTATGTGAAGGTCTTTGTGCTGTTTTGTAGGGTGCGAAGGGGATCGATGGTGCGTTTGCTTTGTGTAGGTAAATGATCATTGTGGAGATGGACAGGACCACTTTGTCTTGTGGCCCTAGGGGAACAAAAGACAAATTGGGCTAGAACTCCCATCATCCCTTTCACTCTCAATTCTACAACTTAACACTGGCAGTGATACATACGGAGGAGCTTCAACGACAAACTGGGTCAAATATTTTTCAGCAGCGCTTATAGAAGGTCAAAGGTTACTTTTATTTCCAGGCAGTCAATGTTTAATATTTTATTTGCTGTATTTAAGAACCAACACATTTAGTATGCCTGAAAAAGGAGAGAAGGGAAATAAGAGAACTTAAATAAAAAAGATTCCATCTTGAAATTTGGAAAGAACTTTTGTACCCACAACATTTTGTTCTGGTCCTTGAATTTTGTCCTGTGATTGTGTTTTCCATACAGACTCAGTATGTGTATTAGTGGCGGGGATTTTTCTGCAGGTTACATAATTGGACCAGTAGGTGGCGACAAATGACTGTCTTAACTCAGTCATTTGAATCACACACTCATCCGATTAATTTAAACACACTGATCCATTCAGGAAACATCTTAACGAGTGAGTCACTGATTCATTCACTCCATTTAAATAGTGAGTAATTCAGAAACAAACATGTATGTGTATATGAGTGTCTATATGAGTGCTGTAGCTGCATTTGTCAGCAATATGTCTATACAAGTGCTATAGCAGGAGTTTGCTCTCCCAACATGAAAACATTGAAAGAAAAAAAAGAAAAAAATACTGTTGGGAATTCAGACAGATTTATCTCAGCATTATACACAACCAACAATTAACTATGTAATCAAAGTAGGTGAATTCACATGTGATCTAGCTTTACATGATATATATATTTTTGTGTGTGTATCTTCGACTACGATAATTTGTGAAACAAATGAGAAAGATCTGAAGCTGCATGTAACGGATTTACGTGTGGTTTGACACTCTTTATAATTTATGAATGTTTTATGTGGCCTACATTTATAAAACTGTAGGCCTTTGAGAAACATGCATTAGAGACTAAAAGTACACATTACTAAACCATAACCATCCTATATCTGACAGAACAGGATAATGTATGATTGACCATTCAGAATCGAGTAGTCCAGAGAGTCGTACATATACACAGTGTATATTGTTATATAAAGTATCTTCTGTGCATGCAGTGCAGTGTAATGCAGTAAATGCCCTCATGTTATTGAAGAAAGAAATATTTATTTATAACCATATTAATCATGATAGTAATAATAATAATCATAATCATAATAATATAATGATTTCATTAATAAACAGTACTGGTTGTTTGAAGCACATTGGATGCATACAGAAAGAAAACTGAAATTTAGAGTACAGATCCAGGACAGCAGAAGTTTCGTCATTTCATTTTAAATAGAATACTTTATATTGGTTTCTTTTTTCTTTAGTTTTTTTTCCACGCTTATGTATTTGGAACAGCTTCAAAATTTGAAAAAGAATGAAAGAAAATGAAAACAAACAAAAGAAAAACCCAAAATGATAGATTTGTTGTTGCGTAGAGCTCGTGTTGCACATGAAGAGAACCTTTAATATAATACATTTTTATATTGAGATGACAGAGGAAGTAGCTTTTGTATATTTTCAGTAGAAAACAAAGGGGCTGGAAGCACACACATACACACACGCGCACACACACACACACACACACACACGCATACACACTACATTGAAGGTAACTATCACTGAGACAACTAACTTGACTTCCATTCAAACTCTTGTGCTTCGGGGATCTGGCAATGACGATGAGGAAAATCAGGTTGGCAGGAGTTCATTTTTTCCTTTTTCGTGTTGGGAAAAGCAATTGCCAAGATAAGTTTGTCATTTCCATTGGCTTGACTGTGTTTGAATGAAGTTCAAGGGAACTGTGCAGACACAGGTGAGCTGCATAGCTGGTCTAACACCTGCCCTAACATCTAGAGCAGACGACCAGTGTAGATTTGAAGGACGTTTCGGATGAAGGAACAAGTGGCAGATACATGCGCTTGAGCTTCATCGTAGTTCTGACAATAGACTATAAGCAGACTACAGTTTGCATTGGTTCTCTGCTTTGGGTCGAGGAAGACGGCGAATGACTTTGGTGCTCAGGTTAATGGGCTGTTTGAGAGGAAACAGAGAGTAGAGGGAAGACAACAAGCCAAAGAATACAGTGCAAAAGCTGACAAATACCTCACAGCAGGGTCGAAAAAACCAGGACATGTAAACAAGTAATGTCTCATACGGACTAAAGCAAGGAAATAAACCCAGAGGTCTCGGATCTCTGTAGAATTGACATCTTTTTGTTAGGTTGTTCAGTCACAATCTCTTCCAGAGCACAATCCGTTTGTAGAGTCCCTGAAACAACACGCCATCTTCGCCGAAGTTCCCGTAGCCAACTTTCGCATCTGACCCGGCGAACTGTCTTTGATGATCCTTCGAGTAACAAAGTAGTACAGTCGCTGAGATAGGAGCCACCAGCTTTGTAGAAAATAAAGTTTTGTTCTGAGAGGAAAAATGCAGCAAGGAAGAGTAGCATCATTACCTATGGAAGGGAACACATCAGTTCTGTCATGTAACACCTGAGTCCGAGGAAGCGCATGATTTTGCAAAGCTTGGGAATGCTGTCTGTAGAGGTGGGCTATCTATTAAATGTACCATTCCTTCTCACCGAGCCACTGTAAAAAACGTGAAAACGTGCAGTTGTTCTTTTAATGATGTATTTCGACCTGATCTGACCCACTTTCTTTCATCTGTGTAACCAAACGTAGTCAGGTTGATTCAGTCTCGTTAAAATGAAAACGCTGACCTGAATAAAACCGATAAATCTAGATGTTACCAAATCAAGCACATTTTTTTTTTTTTTACAGTGTGATAACATACTGCCGTTTTCAACATCGATTATAGAGCGACACCCCTTGACAATGTGGATCAACTGTTCGCCATTTGCATAAAGAGAAAAAAAAAAATGAAGAAAAGAAAGTGGCTGTCGATAAAATCCAAAGAGCATAATTCTGCTCTGTCTCCTCCGATCGTTTTATGTCTTTCTGCCATTGTCCTGCAGGGTCATGATAATGTCCGTCGGCCAGCTGGAGTGCTCCTGTTACAAAAGAGAGGTGTCAGCTGGACCGTACAGTATCTCCGTCGGGTTTGGCTTCAAAACGAAGACTTGCTTTACCGTGTCCACACATTTACAAAGTACTGCTTAAAAAACAAAGACATGTACATAAAAAGTTGAATTACATTCAATAGCTGAACCAAATATACAGACAACAGAAACAATGCCACACAAGTGAAAATCTCTCAGTTCTTGCATAAATCGTCGCCGAAAATAAACCTGGACCACCATCGAGAAACAAAAAAAGGTACAATCCTCTTGAAGGGTCGCAAAGTCACAAATAGATATATCCATATATAAATGTTTTTCATACTGGTAATACAATAATACAACATTAGTAAATGGCTACAATCGACGTTTGACCACGCTGAGCAGCATGTAATTAGTACAACGTTTAAATATATAAGGATGTGTCACTGAAATGGAGCTCATTAGAAGTATAAAGGTAATCGATTTTTAATAAAACTTTGCTCACAACCCCCATGACTAAACTGGCATGTCGTTTTCCACCTTGCAGCGGGCAGGAGCCCATTTTCAAGATGGATAGTGAAACTCCCGTGACAATACCAAGAAGACAGCTCCAATTTTCTTAATTTGTAGCCTCATGACACCACATACAAAAGTGTTTACTACACAGCACGGCCACCTCCACAACACTACAATGAAATGCTTTTTGGTAGCCCTGGGCTCCGGGGCCGCCACGACCCAACACAACTCTATAAAGCCCCCTTCCGCCCGTAACCACTCACACACAAGAACGCACGCACGCACACGCACACATCCCAGTAAAACCTTTCGTATTGTGCTACAAACAACAGTGGGATGACAGCGCATTCCCTACTTCAGATCTGGTGGTTTATTTACAGTGTCTTCTCTTGTCCCGTTCGATGCGACACCTGAATAGCAACCTGATGTACTGTAAGTGGAGTCCCATGCAAGTTCGTCTGCCTTCGTATTGAACACCTCGGCGGGATGAATAACAGCTTCAAGAAGATCGCCGCCCCACGTTAGCGACTAAGCCTTTTCCCCAAGGAAGCAATGCGGTTCAACCCACGGCAAAAGCCTACTGATGGAAGACCCAGCTGTGCCATGTATTCAAGGGCTTTGGGTGAAGAGGGGCCACATGGAATCGTGTCTGGTGGGCCTTTGGCCTCTCTGCCCGGCCTCCTCGCGCAGGCCGGACAAGGAGGTCTGCGGTGGGAGGGGGGTGGGGGGTGTGAAGGACCAACATGTTCACCCCCCACCCCCCCCTCCTGCAGCACTAATTCATCACTCTGTTGCTATATGCACTATTTGTACTATTTTTTTCTTCACTTCTTTTTTGTAACATATTTATACAGACATATATATCGCTATATAGATATATACACTCATCTTTTTCATCTTTTTGAAACCATAAACTTAAAAAAGTTTAGAAAAATAAAAAGTTTTATGATGACCTCTCCTCTTCTCCTCCACCTGAAAGGCTGTCCCAGGTGAAAGCTAACCCCTTTTTTCATCCACAGCTTGGCTGCGTCAGTCTTTCGTCCCTACAGAGATATATAATGCCTTCTCCTGACAGCCTCGGTGTAAGGATTTCCTCTTAACTTCTTTTTGTATGTTTTTTTTTTCATTGACACTTTTCTTCCTTTATCCTTTTGTTCCTTTTTAGCCGATGCTCTTCTCCACTGTCTTCTTTCTTTATATTTACTATAAATGCAAAAGAAAAAGAGAAGACATGAGTTAATTTGTGTCGTATGCTGTTGAACTGCATGCAGACTAATTAATATGCACATTCAGTGGGGTCTAAAAGTCAGAGACCATTAGTGAAAATGTTTCTGTTTTGCATTTTTATAATTTATAAATTTCCATTTTAAACGTATAAGCTTGATAATTCATATGAAATAATAATATTGTTTTTTTTCCCATTTTCCATTACAAATTATATTATCAACAATGATTTGAAGTAAAAATTCAACTGAAATGATGATAATAAAAAAAAATTCCATTAGAAATGATCAGCATAATTCAAAGGAAAAAAATCAACTGAAAAATTCCTATGAAATAATAATAAGTAATAACAGAATCATCCGAGATGCCATAAACTCACAAGTTTTTATAAAATTAAAACCTGGTGACCATGTTATCCAGCAAAATTTGAGAATGATACAAAGAGCATCTTGTTCTTCAATGGAAGCAAGAAGTTGTGCTCTTTTCCACCCTCAATACCCACGACTGAGGTGCCCTTGAACAAGGCACCTAACCCCCAATCACTCCCCAGGTGCTGCAGCAATGGCCTTCACGTCACAAGATCAGTGACACAAATAGCAACCTACACTGTAAAAAAAATCCCAGTAAAATTTACGGTAAAAAAACGGCAGCTGTGGTTGCCAGAACTTTAATAAAAACTTTAATAAAATAAAGTATTTCATGAACTGATATAATGTTAATTTACCAACCTAATGAAGTACTAATATCTGTTTTGTACCTTTATAATACACTGACAGTCACCAAACACAGTGGTGATAAGAGTCACATGATGAGTCAAAGTTCATCACAAGCAGATTTTCCACAAGCTGAGAAGGACAACACTAACATATATAAGGTGCACACAGTGTCATTCACACACAAACTTAACACCATCATGGTAACATGCATGAAATTTTAAAAATGCAATAAACATTAATTTAACAACATTAGATGTAACATAAAACCCTAATGTACAAAATTGATTAGAAAAAAATGAGAAAAACTAAGAAGAAACAGAGTTATTTAAACGAATATATATCAAATGTGAAGTGTCACGCAGGGAATTGTGGGAATGTCAATTTACGGTTTTTCACTGTAAATTCTACAATGAATCGTTATTTTTCACTTACAAAAACTGGAATTTAACGGTATTTTACCATAAAATTACATTAAATGTACTGTTAGATCTATTACAGTTATTCACCGTATATAGTACAGAAACTTTTTGTAAACCAATTGACAGTTTTTCACCGCAGCATTTTTACAGTCTTTTACTGTTAAAATCACTGTATTTTTTTACAGTGTAGAAATTGTGCAGAACTTGAAAAATTTACATTTGTTTTACACTTTTCTAAATCTTACACCTTTATTCCCAGGTTTAAATTACATTATGAATACCAGATTTTCAATTTGGTCTCAGACTTTTGGACTTGCGTGATCTAAAAGAAACTAATTACGCAATAAAAATGCAAATCATGAAGCAGGAAAATATATTCTGATTGCATTATCTTCCATGCACCGGCTCAATATCAGAAACAATCCTTGGGTGTAACGCTAAACACACATTGTGGAATTATCTCCCAAATCCTGGATTAGAGTAACTGAAGTGAAAATAGGGCTTAATGAGGAGAGCTTCCACTAAATTTTCAGCATAATGAGTGAACCGGAATGATCAGAGGCTGGGTGATATCATTGCAGTCTGAGGAGGATGTTCGACACTGAGCTTAGAAGACATCCACCGGACAGGAAGAGAAAAGCACAGAGAAAGGGGTGGAGGAGATTCCGGGGTGTCCTGGGGGCTCTCATCCTGACAGAAGCTCTCTAATTCAGGGAGATGTGGTGCCGTGCTGAGGAGCCTCATAAGAGGGAGCGAGCTGACTTTAATTTTAACATGACTTTGTAGTTCTTCACCCATCCCTGGAGGAGCACACAGATGTGCTCCGGCATGCTGATCATGCCCAATGATGGGCCTCTGTTCTCTGCTTGGGGCGTAATATCACTGGAACAGACATGGGATCCTCAAGTTTTTGCTTGACAAACATGAACAGAAATCGACTGAGGGAGATGTAAAACTGTTGGTGGGCAGCCATGTCAGTAACGCTGTTAACATGATACATGCTAACCCCCCTTTTCAACATCCGAGTCCTATTGACTATTTAAGTGACAAAATGTAAAAAATACAATGAAATAAAAAATAAATTTAAAACAATGAAAATACTTTTGAACGGTAGTGTGTGTGTGTATATATATATATATATATATATATATATATATATATATATATATATATATATATATATATATATATATATATATATACACACACACACACACACTCACACACTACCGTTCAAAAGTTTGGGGTCAGTAAGATTTTTTTATTTATTTATATTTTTTATATTATATTTTTATTTTATAACATTTATATTTCAAATAAATGCTGTTTGAACTTTTGAACTGTCGTCTATTCATCAAAGAATCCTGTGAAAAAATATATATCACAATTTCCACAAAAATATAAAGCAATTTTTTCAACATTGTAAATAAGAAAATGTTTCTTAAATGACAAATCAGAATAGAATGATTTCTGAAAGATCATGTGACGCTGAAGACTGGAGTAATGATGCTGAAAATTCAGGAAAAAAATTACATTTTAAAATATATTCAAATAGAAAACAATTATTTTAAATTGTAATAATATTCCACAATATGACTGTTTTTACTGTATTTTTGATCAGCCTTGAGACAAAAACAGTAAAAAACCTACCTACCCCAAACTTTTAAACAATAGCGTATATATAAAACATTAACATAAAAAAATAAATATTACTAAATTAACATCCATTTGCATCAAGTCTAGTAAAAAAGAAAAAAACTAAACACAGAGAGATATAATTTTCCTTTTATTTAGACACAAAATTGCTTTAGTATTACTTATTTTTATTTTATGTACATATCTTTATCTACTGAATGTTGAAGTCCAAAAACAAATGGCTATACGAAAGCAGAATGTACCAATTGGATTTTAACAGATGACGCGATTCATATAAGCTGAAACTTTCACAATGTAAGCCTACATGAAATGGACAGCAAGAACACATTTAATACTACAGGTTATACATACAAAAAATGACTGCGATATGTGCTCACATATATTTATATGTATATATATATATATATATATATATATAGAGTATTATGTACAAAGAGTACAGTTTTTGCTTCTTTTTATTTAAAAAAAACATTTTCTAAAAATCCCCTGACAGAAGAAAATTGCACAATGAAACAGCACAAGAAACAGACACAATTTTAAATGACAGAAAGTTAATGAGGTAACAGCAGATATAATGTTAAACTGCGTTATCGTCCAGTGTTCGAGTCTATGCGTTTGTCTATGTATGTGAAATAAACAATTATATTATTAACTTCTATTTAAATAAATAAATAATGTTTTTTAGCTTCTAATTCCATCCTGTTTGCACCCTAAAACAGACCTCTCTGTAAATTAACATTTGTGCCATCAATTTGAGAGAGATGAAAATCTGCTGCTATGTGGACTGGCCCCTGGCCCAGGGTGCCATCTTACAAATCACTGCATTAACAGAGCTAATTAAACAGGCAATCTTTTAATGGCCCACTGCGGCGTCCATGCAAGACGGAGACTTCCATCTTGTCAATCTGCAAGCTCACACATTCATTTAGACGACTGCAAACTGTCTCCTCAGCAGTCATTTCATGCTCAGCACGGTGTTTTCTCTCTCTGCCTAAATGCTGGAATTAAATAAATGGGTGATTGAGTCCTAATATAGTCGCTTGATTAGTTTAATTGTCTGAAATAGAGATGGGAATGCCTTAGTCAAGAATATGATAGTCTTTGCATGAATTAACTAAATCAGATTCATTTACACTTCTGCATAGATATTTAACAAGAGGAAGCGAGATTTATTTGGTTAAACTATGTCGTTTTGCCACTTTTTAGGTCAAAACATGTGGTTGGAAGCACCGAACGCAATAAGAATTTCATTTCAAAAAGGCTGGTGAATGATTACTCTTGAGTGCAGCCAGTTTAGGATATGTAAATGCAATAAAGTCAATTAAAATTGTGTCTTTCACATAAATTAAACTGAGGTCAGAGGGTAGCGTAAATACCTTCCCAATGTAAGGAAAAAAGGACATAAATTTAAATAGCTCAACAACACACAGCACAGAGTTATTGACTCACATCTGGACATAATATGCTCTCTCCTCTCCTCAGAAAAGGTATAAACAATTTGGATTTAAAGCCTATTATATTCTATTATATAAAAACGTCACCACATAATATTCTTAAGGGTGTGTAATAAGTTTACAAAAGAAAGGACTTTGTACTTTGTATGTTTAACACATAGTGGCAATGTTTTCATATGCCACACCTGTCTTGTTTTTCGTTTTCAAACTGATCAACATCAACAACACATTGTTCAAAGTCAGACATAATAAAAATGTAAAGAAAAATAAGTAATAACTTCATAAAGCTTGAATAGAGAAAATAAAATCACAATGTTATTTACAGTGCATGTTAAATCAGGTATTCCATTCCCACAGAGGAGCGTTTATCCTTTGCATTTTTGTTTCTGATAAACAACAGATTGAATTTTTCAAGAAAACAAGGCTTTTTTTAGTCCACTTTTAAACATTTATGGAGCTCCGCACATGACATGCAGACAAAAATATATATATATATCAAGGCCACAAATTAAGAATTTCTCTCGTTTTAGTAAATTGTGGCCACGAATTGAGAATTAATTCCTACGATTTATTAATTCATTCCCTCATTTTAGTAAACGATTGAATTGAACTAAAACATGGGAACGAATTATTACAACGTGGCCACAATTTATTAAAATGTGGGAACAAATTATTATATTGTGCTCCCACTTTACTTAAAACAAGGGGTTACACTTTATTTTACAATGCCGTAGTTACATTTGTAATTACTCAAATAAGTAATTACTAAGAGTTAATGACATATATGTAATTACTATAGAGTTAAAGTTAGGGTTAAGGTCGCACTTTATTTTACAGAGTATGTGCACTTACATGTACTTACAGTATACTTACCCAAGAAAGTACTGGGTAATATAAGGTAAGTACATGGGTTAAGGTTAGGTTTGGGGGTAGGTTCAGGGTTAGTACCTAGTTATTACCCAGTTATTACAATTACAATCATAGTAAGTGCATGGGGAACAGGACTGTAAAATAAAGTGCTACCGGGTTTTGCTTAGGGTTAGTTACTTTTAATTATGCATAATTTACTGTTATTACTAGAGTAAGTACATGTAGTTACGTGTCACTACGGCATTGTAAAACTAATTATAAAACGTGCTGACATATTAATAAGTTGTGGGAACGAATTGTTAATTCGTGGCCACGATATACATATTCAATATTGATTTAATCAAATTTTGTTTTGCTAACGATAGTACAGACTGCATAAACGCCTGCCTGTGCAGCTGTCTAAGTCTTTCCCCCCTTTTTCTTAGAGCCATCTGAGCCGCACGCAGCACTAGGGGAACAAGGACACATTCGTTTAGGTGAAATATTATGTTGCGCTGTAGATTTCTCCCTACAAAGGTGGAAAAAAGCAATGCATCTAATCTATGTTTTACAATAGGCTGCTGTGATTTCACACTCACGGGAGAACGGTGTGTCTGAAGAGGCAGCCACAACAGCTATGGTAATAGACTGAGCAGAACGGCTGTGCCACGCGCCCGGCTGGCCTAGTGTATCTCCAAATGAGATCAGTGGTTATTGACTCAATGCTGTTATCTTTAATCTGTGGAGTAAATTACTTTGGATGCTGCCTCTCTACCCTGGATTCTTTCCCCTTCTTCTATAACTCCACCCTTACAATTCCATTTGAGGGGTGCAGGCTGCTATTTACTGGCCTGTGTGTGTGTGTGTGTTTGTGAGACACGAGGACATGATCAACGCCCAGAGGAACCAAGAAACGAGGGAGGCCCTATTTCACTGGGAGGATTACTGCCACCCCCAACTCTTTCTTTCTCATTCTTCTTCACTCTCTTCTCTAAAGGCCTGGCATGTCTTATCACAGGTCCTGTATAAAGTGCTGGGCCTCAATGAATGTCACCTTGGGGGAAAAATCTCTCACCTTATAGTGCACAAGTGCTTCTCCATTGAGAAAAGAATGTTAGGGATCATATGGCTGGATCTTTATGAAAATAGATCACTGACTGAGAGCTTTCAAGCCTCATTCAACATTTTCCAAAAAGAAACAGCTCATTTTTTATATTTTACTGCTTTTTACTGTATTTTTTATTAAATAAAAGCAGCCTTGGTGAGCATAAGAGATCTTTTGATAACATTTAAAAATCGATGATCCCAAATTTTTGAACAGTTTGAATGCAATTTTTATGTACGTGTGAATATATTTTTTTGTACATATTTATTATTAATTGATTAGAGAGGTTTCTTGTTCTAGAGGTTGTCTGACCCTATACGAAGAGTATGTTTCACAATTGTTCCCCTGCACAATATCGGTAACACTTTATTTTAAGGTGACGTAATTACACGTTAATCATAGTAAGTAGTTAATTAATATTACTCTATGTAACTACGTCACCTTAAAGTAAAGTGTAACCCAACATCTTATATCTTCCCGCTCCTATTAGGAATTCTTAGTCTGGCCTGTCCTCCACATACATTTTAGACTTGACTAAAAATGTCCCGAAGATCTATGACTAGGTCGCATACTCCCAGTGCTTAACACGTAACTCAACAGCAAATCAATACTGGAACATGTTGTTTAGAACATCATAAGCGGTTCTCTCTGCAAAGGGTGCAGTTTCCCAAGGGTAGTGGGATATCTTTTATTTTAAATTCATCCATCCCTATAGACTGATTCCTGTTATATCCCTGCATCTTTGTTAGTTAAAATGATAATACAAGTTATTTTCAAGCGGACTGCGTCTTCCATATTAACACAAGCCTGATGGAGATTTCAGCAATGAGCGGTAATTGCTCCCCCGTCATCTCTGTTGTTGCAGTGGGATTCTGGACATCTCATCAGCTAGAGGGTGCAATAGACCGTGTAGTGGGGAAGTGTTCTCTCTTTCCACATTACCGCACTATGTTTATTTACAGAATGCTTTCTGAGCAGCAGAAGCGGCCTTGATTAAGTGTACGCTCTTTATGTGACATCTAACAGATTAAAACTGAAGGAAACCTTGCTGAGGGCAATCCTTCATGAATATTTGCTTTGATACAGGCAGACGTGTTTGTACACAGGTTTCGCTAAAAATATGAATTGTAAGAAAACATCAACATTATATCATACATTTACTAAGATGTAAGAATATTTCTTTGTTTAGATTTAGATATGTTCCTATTATTATTGCCAGTAAATAATAAGTAGATTTGCATATGAGAAAATGTAACCAGATTTGATGATTTTATTGCTTTGTTAAAATAAAAACTAAATTATTATTATACAGTCAAACCAAAATTTATTCAGACACCTTGAACATTTCATTCATTATTACAGTTTATTCACTATAGTTAAAAAAATTAGTAAAAAAAATATGACAAGATCTCAGAGTTAAACTGTGTCAGAAAAAAATAATCTTAATTATGTCAGATAACACTGAAGCAAAACATGGTCAGGTCAAAGTGTCTGAAGAATTTTTGGTTCCAGATTCTTATCAATTGTACTGGTAATCCACTGTATGAAGAATTATTGGGTATAATATGTCACAGTTTACTTTATTTTGCTATCCTCACTTACATAAATTAACTATAGTGTCCTGCACCCACTAGTAAAAAAAAAAAAAAAAAAAAATTCAATGTCTGAATAATTTTGGGTTTGACTATATATATGGCAACACTTCACAATTAATTCTTATTTCTTAATATTAGTTAAATCAACTAAAAATGAGAAATATATTTTAACAGCATATATTAACCTTAGTTAATGTTAGTTCATAAAATGTCTGTTCATTTTAGTTCACTGTACAGTGATTTTTGATCTTAAGAATGTAATAGTAAATGTCAATATTAAGATTAATAGAGATCAATAAATGCTGTAGAAGTATTGTTATTTGTTAGTTCATGTTTACTAATGTAGTTAAGTAATGTTAACAAACGAAAACATATTGTAGTGTAATAGAAATAATAACAATAATAATTATTATTATCGTTGTATATGTGGAAGTGATAATAATAATAATAATAACTGTGATTATCATTGGTGTATAAGCACAAATAATAATAATAATAATAATAATAATAATTTATTGTGGAAAAATTAAAGTATATCAAAATAATACTAAAATCCTAAAAGGTATTTTAAGTCCATCTGTGGCAATGGAATACCTTTTACCAAATATTAATAAAAACTTGACATCAATCTTGCCAAATGACAGTTGCAATCATACAGACAATAAATTCATTGAGTTATATAACAGTACGTCAAAGTGAAAGAGGGTGTGAGTGACAGAGAATTGCTTGAAAATCATCATCATACAGCTAACTATCAGTTTAAACACTACTACTATATAATTTTGGTAAACAATCATAGACTCCATAAGAGATTTGTAAATGAATGTTTCCCTTTGATATTTACTGGAGGAAAAATAGTAAGGCTATATTAGTAGTTTACAGATAGCATAAGCAAACCTTAGAGGTTTTTCTTTTCATACTGTAATGAATAGCAGTCATCATCACTTCTAGTAAGTGGGTGTTCAGTGGGGCCTTTAATGCAAAAACTGCAAATATACGTATGCGAGTCTAGCGCTGCTGTTGTTTTGCTCAAGTTGCTCATTCTTGTGCCATTTAGTAAGGCAAATAAACTCACTTCCTGGCCCACTCCCTGTCCACATAAATCAGCTGAGCTCATGCCCATAAATCTACGCCGCGACTAAATGAGAAAACTCATTGGACAGCACCCCCCCACCCCACCCCCCCGCCCCCTCGCCCTTCTCCTCTCTGTCACTCAGCCCCTCCCCTCCCGGACCACACATTTCAATACAAACAAAACAGATTCCAAATCAATAGCCGAGCAACAGAAATGCTGGATAACCACAGGATGATACGCAGAGCTTTAGCCCAAATGTGACTGTTCGGGGAAGGTTCGCGCTTTGCGAACCTTGAAGGTGGAGGTGGGTGGGTGGGTTGTTTGTTTGTGTTTTGTTTGTTTGTTTGTTTGTTTGGTCGGGGGATTGATTCTCTCTCTAGTAGGGTGTGAAGCGACTGTAACCTCCTCTGTAAAGGCTAGCCTGCAACATCAAAGATGAAAAAACAAAAATGACCCAATCAGTGTTATAAATAGATTCTCTGGGGTGAACAGTTCTGGAAATTTTCTTCCCTTTCGTCTCGTTTAGATTTTGGAATGAAATTACAGTGTGATTTTCAAGGCAAGTGGGTGTCAGAGTTCAGAGTTCCGCGAATCAACCGGGTTGCGACTGAAACAGGCTGTCGAATCCTGCTGCTGTATTTCATCAGCTGCTCTTTATCGAACCTCTCCATCATGGCCGCCTGGCCCTCAGGTTGATCTGATTGGAGACATCTAACACGCACCGCTTTCTCAGACCTCTCCTTAACCGGACTGCGGTAGCACCCACTCGGCTCTTGCCAAATACAAAAAACTTCAAAGGCTCTATGGGCCGTTCTCCTCAGCTCCGACCCTGTGCAAAATACACACGCCTTAAACGTGGAATGAATTCTGTTCTAACAGAGAGCAAAGCAAACTAACTTTTTTCTAACCCTCAGAGGAGCTCATTATTAAATACTTTTAACTTGTGATCTAATGGTCAAATATGATTTAATGATATTCATTTCATTCTCAGCAGGCTCAGTGCAAGTACTGAGAGGAGTTCTGCTCGTTTGAGTCGCAACCGGTTCGGTCCTGGAATCACTGAGGACTCTGAGTGCTCACCTCGGCCCCCCTGCGGCCCTCGTTCGACCGGAGGAGCGCCGAAGGATATTTGCTATGTCTTAAAGTGGCAAATTGAAGTCTTGAGAAAGGGAGGAAAATTTGAAAAAAAAAAAAAGAAAAAGAAAAAAGGAGGCAAAAAAGCAACACAGGCCACAGTTTTAATTAAGTAAATGAAGAGGAAAAAAATGGTCTTAATTAATGAAAGCTTTTAGCTAGCAGCTGCACCGGGGAATAGTACGGTTTTGAGAATCACACGGATGTCGACTTGGTAAATTCCAGTCATTTGTCTTAGGCAGAGTGTTTGTCCAATAAGCCTCATGGGCAGGGGGAGGTGGGTGCGATGGAATCTTTTTTTTTTCTCTTTCTTTTTTCCCCGTCGTTCTCCCTCTATCTCTCGCCTTTTCTTTAATCTCCCTCGGCACGCTGCTGCACGAGCTTGATGGTCGTTAATCTTGAGAAAAGTCCCGACCAACAGCCGCAAAAAAACAAATCATAAAGAGTTTTCTCTTTTTGTGTTCAGATAGGAGTTTTAGAATTTTTCATCTTTGATGTTAGCTGCAAAAGCTAGCTAAAAACAAACATTAACAGGACGGTGATCCCCCACATCAGATTGAGAATGCTGATATGCAAAGGAAAACGTCTCATTTGGAAGGTCTAATCAAGTGTCAGTATGCTGGGTTACTCCATTGCATTTAATGAGATACAAAATGCCCAGGATCCATCTTGACAAACTGTCACATACACATATATCAGCTGATGAGTCTCAGAATATGGAAATATATATCTACACTCCTAACATTATTAATGCAAATGCAAACAGGGTCCAAAATTTACACTTTCCAAGCGTCAAATGCGAGAACAAATTGGCGAGTAAATAAAACACTTCGCCAGTTGGTCGGTTGCAACATTACATGGTTTTATCTGTAAGAATGATTACTGATGTAGCCGAAGTGAGAGATTAAAATAAAAACGCTACTATCATCCACCAAAAAAAACATCTTTTGCGACTTACGCATATTCTTACAATTTTTTCCTCAGTAAAAAAGCATCAAGACGTTTATCTGGGATCTATCTATCTATCTATCTATCTATCTATCTATCTATCTATCTATCTATCTATCTATCTATCTATCTATCTATCTATCTATCTATCTATCTATCTATCTATCTATCTATCTATCTATCTATCTATCTATCTATCTATCTATCTATCTATCTATCTATCTATCTATCTATCTATCTATCTATCTATCTATCTAATCTAAATACAATTGCACGGCTAGTAAATTTATGGCTGGTAATTTTGGACCCTGAATATGTTCATGTACAATTTTTAAGACTTTAGCCACCCCAACCACACATCTCCAGCTCACAGCGCATGCTTCATTCAATATTTGTTTCATAGTATGTACAGTTATTCTATTCATAATTTGAGTCAATTTAACAGAATACACAGCAATATCTTTCAGCATTATTATGGTTGCACTGGGCTCTGGTTTGTATGTTGTTGGGGTGCTCAGGTCTGTGTAATGTTAGGGCATGGATGAATGTTTCATGACTTACCATAGTGCCCACGCTGTACGTGGCTGCAGGTCCAATCGTGTGGTGATAAGGGTCTGCTGTTGCATAGACTCTGCCATAGCTACAGGGAAAGGAAGAAACGGAGGGAGCATTGAAGCTTCGAGAAGATGGTATGCTCCAGTGAATGCTGTTCATTTGAACTAGATCCATTATCACTACACCCTTCCTCCCTCTCTCTTGCCCTCTCTTTCTTCCTGTCTGATAAAAATGCAATCACTAGCTTGCCATAAATACACGATATAAAGGTAAGAGTGTGTTAAAAGTGATAGGTGCTCTGTTATTGTTTTGAAGTAAAAGTATTTTTATCTTATGAGCATGTGGTAAACATTATATTGGTCAGAGAGGGACAAGACACAGAAAAGAACGGTAGAAAAGAGAAAAGTAGAAACAGGAAAGAGAAAAGAACAGCAGCATTGCCATTTTTAAAGTTAGTTAGTATTCTTTTATCACAATATCACAATTAAGTGAACATTGGGATGCATTTAAAATAATTTCATTTTCTTGGTTTGAGAGCATGTTGAGTTTATTTTTATTTTTTTAATTCTTTTTTTTTTTTTATATACATATAGATTAGGAAATCTTCCAGGTGTTTCTTTATTTTGGCCATTCCTCTAATCAAAATGCTTCAGTTTTTCCTATATGTTCTAAAAATCCCTTTCCATGTTAGAATTTGTAAAATACCTGGTAACACTTTACAATAAGGTTTCATTAGTTAACTACTTTACTTTAACATTAACTAATACTGTACTTCAACAGAATGTATTAATCTTAAGTTCATTTCAACATTTACTAATACATTGTTAAAATCAAGAGTTGGATTTGATCACATTAGTTAATGCACTGTGAACTAACATGAACAAACAATGAACAACTGGATCTTTATTAACTAACATTAACAAAGATTAATAAATACTTAAACAAATATTGCTCATTGTTAACTGTTAACAAATAAGACCTTAATGTAAAGTGTTACCAAATACCTTTAACTAACAAAAGCCACTTCCTTAATGACACCATCCTCTAGAAATACATATGATAATCTTTAAAAGCTGTTTAAAATATAAATATAAAAAGACATTCCATGTAAGCCAACTGTCAGTCCCTCACCAAGCAATGGCTAAAATCAGCCCTTCATTTCCATCCTGTTAGGAATCCTGTTTATTTCATGCTACTATGCAAGTAATCAAGTTTAAATAAATAAATAAAATGAATGGAAAACCATGTTAAAGAAATACTTCCTTAAATTATAACATTAGCAAATTCACTTTTTAAAAGTGACAAAGTTCTAAAGGTACTGCGGAACAGGAAAGACCCAGCAAGAGATGCATGGATGCTTCGGATTTTGTGTTGTTGTTCGTGTGCGTTAAAAAAGCGAGTGAAGGAGGCAGAGAGTTTATGTTCACAGCTCTCTTTATCCTTTTCATGCTCCTTTGCCCTCTCTTGTTTACCCAGGCTGCACTGTAAAGAGGCGTAGGGCTGGTGGCGGTGGTGGCGTTCTCTGACTCTTTTCATTGGTACCGATTTGGAACTAATTCCTCCAAGATGGGCCTTACTTCTTCCTTTATTTATTTATTAACCCCCAACTCTTCCCTTCTTCATTTGTTGACTTTCCCTACAAACACACGCTTGCAAATGAGGGCCTGCGGGGAGCAGATAAGGCAGACCGAGCCGGGTACCGAGGGCACAGACTGAGAGAGGAGAAAAGAGGAGAGAGGGGGAAAATCCTGGGCCCAGACATGCTATTACATATGGAAATACTATCGGATCTGACCAGGTTTTTGTCGTCCGGGATTATTACAACATCAAAGGTCAGGCCAGCTCAGTGGAGTGAGAGAGCTGAGCGGAGGGGATTTTAACTGCTTGTGACAGACAGTTCAGGCGAGGGTGGCTTGTGGGAATCCCCGTAACACTCCAGCCGGGCCGGGCTACTTAACCTGCAGCTTAACCAGGCAGCGGGAATTACTCATTCAGAATTAAACCTGGATAGCTAGTTCAAGCCATATTAAAAAAGGGTGATTTTTCTCCCCTCATACAGTCTCCACTCGATAATTAAGGGATAGTTCACCCCAAAATGAAAATTCTGTCTTCAATTACTTAATTTCTCCAAAAGAAGATATCGTGAAGAATGTTGGTAACCAAACAGTTTTGGTGACCATTTACTTACATTGTATGAACAAAAAAACTGAAACATTTCTCAAAACATCTTCTTTTTATGTTCAACAGAAGAAAAAGTCATACAGGCTAGGAACAACATGAGATAAACCAAGAACTGATGACAATTTTCATTTTTTGGGTGAACTATCCCTTTAAGCAATATTATGTAATGAAAACTGCAACAGTGCAAAAATGAAAGTTCTGTCATCATTTACTGTCATTCCAAACCTGTATGACTTTCATTCTCTTGTGTGAACACAAAAGAAGACATTTTGAAAGACTTTTCCTCACACAATGAAAGTCAATAAGGTCTTATGCTGTTTTGGATTTTTATTTCATGGAGAAAAAAAGGTTGAAAAACACCTTGGAATATCTTTTTGTATTCTACAGAAGAAAGAAAGTCATAAGGGTGAGTAAATGATTACGGAATTAACACTCTTTTAAGAGGCTAGTTCAAAAGTCTGTGTCATTTAAACAGTTACTTTTAAACCCCCTTCGCCATGACATATCAAGTGTGAAACGCAGAGCAGGCTTATGTGAAAGCAAGGAGGTGAACGACAAGCGATGCAGAAAGAGGTGGAGAGAGAAAAAGAGAGCCAGAGTGAAAGAGGGGACGCAGGAAGGGGGCTGAAATAAGTGCGGTGGAATGCCAGTCTTGTCACCTGCTCTGATGTGGATCTGTGCTTGGCTCTGATAAATCTTACATTATCTGGGCTCTTCAGGCTGGCAGGCAGGGCCGTGCCTTATCGGCTCTGACACGCTCAATCTTGCCTAGATTAAACCAGTGCCTGGCCTGATCCAACTTGACAGGGTCCCCACAGGTCCTGGATAAATTACTGACAACCCTGCACCACCTTCGTCTTCACGCACACACATACACTCAACCCTGTGGCCTGAAGTGAGTAAGCTAAGTGGTTACAGAAATTCAGGTTGAATTCGAGTTTAAAGGGTGAGAGTGAATCAAAGATAGGGAAGGGATGTCTAAATGATCTCATTTAAGCCAGTTTAATGAGACCCCAGATCTGTAAACTCGGACCGGACTCTCAGAGCTGAGGAAACACTTTTCCAGAAAGACTTCAGAACTCAAATACAGTTCAAACTTGCAATGGATAAGGTGTTTATCCATTAGGATTATTCTCTTTTTCAAATTTTAATCGTAATTTCTTAAATAATTACTTAATTGCAATTTTTCATGTATTGACATTGGTGCCGTCAAATCGATTTATTGTGATTGTGATTAGTCGCATTTAATATAAAAGTTTGTGTTTACATAATATATATGTGTGTGTGTGTGTGTATATATATATATATATATATTATTACATATACACAGTAAAATCCCCAGAGTTAAATCAACTCTGCTCAGAGTACATATGGTCCCTCTCTAAATAGTGTTAAAGTAACACTGAAGCAGAGTTAAAGTTAATGAGATAATTAAGCAATTAATAAGGCTGTGACTGAAGTCAGTTGTAGTTCTTGTGTCTCTTTTCTTCAGTGATTCTGCTTGTTAACAGCAGGTGTTCATCACTAATGCACAATCATCAATTAATTAATTGCTTAATCATCTCATTAACTTTAACTCTGCTTTAGTATTATTTTAACACTATTTAGAGAGGGACCATATGTACTCTGAGCAAAGTTGATTTTATTTTTGCTGTATATGTATATATGTCACACATATATTATGCAAACAAACTTGTTTATGTTAGATGTGATTAATTGCATTAATTTGATCGATTTAACAGCACTAATTGACATTTTCTATTGAAAATATTCTAATTTTTTTTTATCTCAAGGGTTTTCAAATGCTTTGATGCCACAGACCCCAAGATCATCTGGTGTAACTATGTAGTTTAATGTATAAAGAAATATCTTTATTCAGCTGTTTTTTTATTTTTTATTTCTTAAATAATTAAAACTAAGGCTGTCTTTAAAAGCGGTAGAAACGTTCAAAAAACATTGTGTTAAACATTAAATATGTCAAGTTAACGTGTTCATTTTGACAGCCCCAAAAATACATATTGTAAATTCTCTCAACTTTTCTACGGACCTTCCAGCACCCTTTTGTGGACCCTGACCCAGTTAGAAAACCCCTGATTTATGCAGGTAGAGGAAAACCAGCAAAATTCTCTTTATTGGCCAAAAAAACTGCTTAAAGCTGATAGAAATGGCCAAAAATCTCTTTTGGCATCAACCAATTAACAAAAGCCAAACGGGAAGTGCTGCTGAAATCTTACCTGTCACTGTAGGCCGCTGCAGCTGCTGCGGCTGGTTGGGCATATCTGTATGCTGCATAGCCACCCTGTCAATTACATAAGGGCATCCGTCAGACACATGCAAACAGCAGGACATCAGTGACATGAAATTTTAGAACCGCAATACAACTGGACCGTTCACACATTAACAATGCAGTGAATCCCAAAAGCTCAGTTACAACCTTAAGAGTGCTGCTGAAAAGGCTTGTCAATGCTCACTAAAATCAGCACTGAGTGATTTAGGTGGTATTTAGTTTGCCAATACAGCTTTTTGTGAAGCCTTTTTGTTTAATGGGGAATTGTCAGATTGACTGCATTAGCTCTTCATATAGATCTCGGCACAGATGCCTAACAGCCCAAGTCTGAAAGCGAACCATCTGAGTGTCTTCCCTTATCTAAGCTGAGTGCAGCAACAGCGGTGCAACCAACGGCTTGTCTTTCCAGAGCGCATCAATCCCATCAATTGAAATGGCAGGGCCAGGCAACTATCGATCAGCATGGTAAGTGGCAATCTGGTATAAACAATTAAAATCAGTCAATGTTTGCTTACTGCGAATGAACCAAATGGAAGATTTGGCTGAAGCTATTGAAGGGGCCGTTTAATTAATGTGGCTGGCCAATACGAGTCCCCTGGCTCGGTGCCCAGGGGAGCGGTCTTGACACACACAACGTGCTCATCCGTGGCTGGAGAACGGTACAAGACAACACTAAATATTGCTTGTATAAGCATTAGATGACATCTGACAAAGCTATTAATTGCTCCATTCAAGCTAGCTATTAATAGCCGAGTTGTAAGCGGCATCAGATGACATTAGCCGAGATTGTTAGCTGCAACAACCGAGCGCTGTCTGCTAGTCTTCTCCGGGTGATGTTTTGTGAACGCTTACACTACAAACATGCCAAGCTTTAAACAACAGGGAATGTATTTGCTGGCTGCGAGCGAGTATCTAAGTGGCTGGGGTGTTTATTGAAGTGTCTGTTTTAATGAAACGCAGCTCCGCTCTTTGTTATTTTAGCTCGCTGACATCACTGGTACATTATGTGAATAATCGCGGTGCCAGAGCGCGTGCAGGACTGAGGCAGCGCAGATACAGGACTGCACGCTGAATTATAGATGCTCTCATTTCTTTTTCAGCTCGGGATTAATGTCCGATGCTACTCTGCTAAGATCAAATGTTTAGCTACTGGAGTCGAAGAAAAATCAGGTCACAGAAAAGAGTGGACATGGATTCTGTAGAAGTTACAGCTTCTTCATTCTGGTGGTTTCACTGGGTCACACAGATGGATTTAAAGGGAGAGATAAACCACATATGATATTTATGTCATTCATGTCCTTCTCCTATGCTGTTTGTTTGTTTGTAGAATGTGAAAAAATACATTTTTCCATTAAATGATTTATAGCCTTGACTTCATGACATTCAGTTAAGAGACACAACAAGACCAATAATGTTGGATGTTTCTGTCTAATAAAAGTACACATTTATTTAAAAATCTTTTGATCCCAATCATTTGAATGGTAATATACAGTATATTTTGAACATGAGTCTTAAGGACTACTTTATGCTGCTTTTTTAGAGCTCGACAGTGCCTGGTCACTTTAAGATGTTAATCTTAATTTCTTTTGTCAACTATTCCTTTATAAGTTATCTAACATTCAGGCTGCTTAAAAGATGACCGGGTGATCTGTAGAGACGGATTCTGACTTCACTGGCAAGCGAACACGTGTTGCGTGTATTAATCAAAATCCGTTCGACTGTGATCTGGGGCCGTAGCCACGGTCCTGGCTATGAGTTTGCAAACTTGGCGGCAAACATACTATTGTGCATGCCAGGTAAAGGCATTACAATTACGTCCACGTTCATTTGTCCTGTTTCAGATCTAAATGTTGAATTAATTTCCATTTTTCATGCAGTGAAATAATCCTGGGAATGGGAGGCACGCTCTCTGATCACCTGACTGACTAATACGTTCCGACGGCCTGTCAAAAACAATAGGGCCTGGGCACAATCTTGGGCTGTAGCGTGAGGCCTTTGGGCTGTATTTTAATGGAAGCTGAGGGAAAGGCGGATCAAACGCGTGCCATAAATTAAAACAAAAACACTGTAACGTCGACTTCATCAACGTGATCAGGCGTGATTTTCCTCCCACTTAGAGCAAAACCAGGCAGAAGTGGAGATAAAATGTGGAAGAATGAGACATTAAGAGCGTAGGGGGGGATCATTTTTGGTTCAATCCACACTGTACATGTTAGCATTATCATACAATCCATAGAGATCAACTACAGCTTTCAAAGGAAGACATGTTGGAAGCGGCTGAGCCGTGTGTGATTTAATTGTACCATGTAGCGGTATGAACAGGGGAACCCAAAAAGGTTTTAGTTCGCCACAAACGGCCATCCTGGTGGATTTGCACATGGTGACCTGAGCTGACCCTTGCCCTTATGAAAGATTCAGCACCAGCTGCTCAGGTTTGGCTCAGCAAACGTGGACGCCCTGTCCTCAACGTTGCATACAACCTTCCCTTCCTTTACAGAAAAAGCAGCAGAATGGACAAAAACAGAGTATACTCACATAGATCTCAGCACCGTAGAAGCCATCTTGGTAAACCACACTGCAAAAACACAACAAGAAACAAAAAAACACAATACATCAGCACTGAACGTCCATAGAGTTTCCTCGCACTGTATAGAGAAGGAAATAAATTATGCAGCGATTCATTCATTCAGCAGACAAAACAATGCACTCCAGACTGTGAGGAAGGGAAAAAAACAGAGCAGATTAGGAAAGACGGCCATTTTCTGTGCTTAGAGGAAAACAATGTTGCTTTATAATGGGCTTTGCTCTGTCTTATCACTGGGGAAAACTGGTGGGGCTTGCCATTAGAGTGTAACGCACTTTATAGCCATCAAGCGGTCATGTTGCAGGTTAAGGCTGTAACACATATAATGCGAAAATGGCCCTTTGATGACAGCGCTTTTAAGTGCTGAAGTTTACCTAATAATGGCCTCAGGCTTGGACAAAAACAAGGTGAGTTATTTGCAGATACTGTATGTGTATGTTTTGGGTGAAAGGTTACTCACGCTCCGTAAGCAGGAATGGGAGGGGGTGGAGGCGCGGCACGGAACGTGTTGTAGACGGCACGACCTCTGCCTCTCAAGTGGGCGCCCCTGTAAGCCACCGTCGCCCCTGTGGTTGGATAGGGGAAGCCTGTCACTGGAAAAAAGGAGAGAAGAAAGGTGGTGACATAAGCTTTTGCTTCTAAGAGGCGCACCTGTCACCACCAATCGGCTTTCAGTTGGTAGTGTGACAACGCACTGTCATTCTAAAATGTGATGCTTTAAAACAACTCAGACGGATGTCAACCGGTGCGTCATGTTGCCACAACACATCAAACATGGCAGCATGTTACAGCCAATGACTCTCAACTGCATGTTTCGCTTCAGGACTGATATTCGTGGCAATCTGATACATTTAAAAATGTGTACAAACGTAAAACAAAAATGTCCTTCAAACTCAAAAGTGATATGACCGGAGAAATTCTCTGTAGTGCACATTTAGTGTGAGCAAAAACTGCCACACCATTTGAGAAGCAATACACTCAACTAAACTTTTTCCCAGCTAAATATTTACCATTAATCTTGGGAGAGCGAAACGCTATGGCATTCCTGTCTGGGGAAGCCTCTCTATTGTGGGTATCTCTGAAAGCTTGCGCGTGGGGTGTGCATGAGTGCGTCTGGCTGCTCTCCCACCCTGGAGGGGTGTGTGCGAGGCAGGGGAGATGGTAGGTTGTTGTAGGTGAGACACAAGGTTCTGGCACGCAGGGTTGAGAGAGCAGATGGAGAGGATTGTTTAGAGATGCAATCACAGGCTGGCGCCATCCCTCATCTCTCTCTCCCCCCACACACTTCCCTAGCCTCACGCCACTGCTGGGGCCAGACCCAGCCTGGAGGAGAACAGGGACAACTCAGGGTCAAGACTGGGGGAAGTGGCAGAGTTGAGAGAGAGACTGAGGCTTTATGCATGTAAAGGAAACAAACACGGATGTGAAAGTGAAACAGACAGAATGAAACTTGAAACAGCATGTGTAACAATAAATGGGTGAACACATGTCCAGGTCACATTTCACACAGTCTCGGCCGCAGACGCCCACAGACTGCCCGCAGTCCATTAGATGGATGTTGCACATTAAAACGGAAAGCTCTTTCTCAATCTCGCAAACTCTAATCTGACTGGATGACACACATTTGACACACAAGACTTTTTGGGTATATTATGTCACTTTATTTTGCTATCCTCACTTACATAAATGAACTATAGTGTCCTGCACCCACTAGTAAAAAATTAAAAAAATTATAACTAGTGTCTGACTAATTTTTGGTTTGACTATATATATATATAATTATTATTCTACTGTATATAATATTATAATATTTTGCATTGTCATTAACTATTAAACATTTCAAATTTTTTCCCTAATAAAAATCTTATTACTCCAATGCACCCATTTTTTACTTACCGAGTTTCTTTTCTTCTCAATTATTTTTCTCATTACTGTAATACAATTATTTTTGTTTTCATTTAATTGAATTACAGGCAGTACAACAAATACTGCCACAAGGTGAAAATGTAAAAACATGTTACTATATTATTCTAATAAGAATGAGATTATTTTATTTTTGGGGGTTAAATATGACCTAAGACAGAAAAAGGCACACATCCAAAAAGTTGATAAATATGGGTGCAGGATCCAAAAAATATAGCAAAATGCAAAGTAAATATTAGGAATTGCTCACCTCTGACTGAGAAAGAGCTGGATGTTGGAAAACATGAAACATTACTCTGTATTCAACTCCTGTTCATTAGGGGCGTTCTAAGTGTGCAGTTCCTTTTATTTCCTTTTTTTTTTTTTTAAAGTTCATTGCGAAATATGACCCAGACATGTTCTTGAGATTCACCCAAATAATATGAAAAGGAAAGGAGACAAAAAACAAACAAACAAATATCATGTGAAAATTAAAGGAAGACCATAAGAAAAATGATTAAAACTGTAAAAAGAGTAAAAGTAAGAGCAAATTACACTCAAGTCTCTCTTTAACCTTCACCGAGTATGGCCCTGATGAGTCAATGACAGCCATAATTACCCATAGTACTGTGCAAGCAAAACACAGCCCAGCAGTGCGGCCCACAAATCTCACTTTCTCATTTATGCACCAATGACACTATCGCTGTCTATCCGGTGTCTCAGAGGAGCAGGACAGCCCTCTTCAGTTATTTCATATCCTCAAACAGAACCTGCACCTCCTCCTGATCATTACTGTACAGCCATCACCCAAGCAGCACTCAGTTAATAGTCAATATGTGTCAAAGTTACCGCTTTTAATGAGGTCAGCTGGGTTTATTTTGAGCACATATATGTATGTCTATATATTTAGCACACTGCCTTGGTGTAAAGACTTCTTCGATTCACATTCAGCAAACTTTTGGCCCTGGGGTTTGCAAGTACTGGTATAATTTTCCTTTGACTCCGGTATCTCCTCTCAGACAAACAAACAAACAATAAAACCTCTTGTATGCGACACACCAATCAGCGGTGGAGAGGCACGGCGTGGCCCTTCATCAGACGTAAAAGAAAGACAGATGGCTGAAGGTAAGGCGTTTGCTCTTTCGTTTTGATATAGCATGGAGCCGCTGACATTTTAATTTGCCCCTTTTAAGCTATAGAGTCGGTGTTAATATGCCAAACAGTGGTCGTCTCTGATATATGCCAGGCCATGGTCACTTTATCCCGAATTCCAGTCATGGACAATGCTCTTATATTTCCTTTGATTTTGTGTGTGTGTGTACATTATGTGTGCCATGACGTACATAAATGTAATCTCATAATGAGCTATGGGTCTGCACGCAGCACCGATTCAATAATAAGCCATAAATCATTCCAGCCAGTTATGACACTCCATAAAGCCTATGAAACACACAAAGGCAAAAGTGTGCGTGAGCATAAATCCTTGTAGCCCTTGTGCTAACCTGTTATTTTAACATGAGAGAAGGTCAAAAACCCTTCACATCTGCACATCTACAGTTAAGACCGATAAGGATGCTGGCACGCTGCTGCATTTATCTGGGTTTACACAGGGGTATCTCTAGCACTGGAAAGAGTCCCATTGGGCTGTTTGGATGAAAGTGTGGGGGCAATTACATCCCCAACCCCCTCTGGACTCTTTCATTTACTGCAAGACTGGCTCCTTTAATACGGTGCGACTGGAAATCGCCGGATGAGGGCCTCTCTCACACTGCGTGCTATTGTGAAACGTCTTTAGATAATCAGACCACCGATAAACCCATATCATGAGGAAAATTACACCATTGCTAGATTAAAGGGAGTTTTTTTCCTCCCCCGATACTTCTAATATTGTAATTAGACTGCTTAATTTCAATTATAGATCTATTTGAGTGGTTTTGTAATTGAAAAAGCATAAAATGCCCACAATGCACCTCTTTTAAAGGAGTGCACACACATGGGTGCCCTATTAAGTGCTCTCAACAAGGCCCCAAACAAGTATGCAACACATATGTGAATGCTTAAATATACTTAATACTTATATATTTGTTGCTAAACGTAGGGGTGCTAAATTTACCTTTAAATGTTCCCTCGACAAAAAGCCAATAGGATTTTTTCCATTGTTTTCTGAAATATTACAGAAAATAAGCTCTGTGATCAATAAGAGTGTACTATTCTTACGTGTTTTGTTCATCAATAATATTTTGTTCATCAATTTGCATCACAACTAGTAGATAAATGAGTAGATACATTTTCCTGTTCAGCATGATGACGTTTAATGCCTCAAACAATATTTGTAGTCCCATTTAGCCACTTGCTAGCAACCGCCTTTTTCAAGAAATGTAAAAGCTGGTGATGTATTTTATGTTGTAGAATAAATATGGTGAAAATATCTTGAGCTTATGTTAACCACAGACCTCATTTCAGGCACTCTATTAGACACTCTATTAAACTGGATGTGTTGTCATTCAGATTGCTAGCTATAAAAGCTAAAAGATGTTGTTTAACTAAAATGCCCAACTTGATTCTTAAAGCTCTGCCATGACAGTAGCAGACCAAAAAGAAAAAAAAAACCACCACAGAAGAAGACAGTTTGCACAAATGCCTGCTATAGCTCCCCCTTGTGGCAACACGGAGAATGCAGTGCATACTTGTGTTGCATTTTGATTTGCAGTCTGACACATTTTGGAACGCAATGACGCATGTAATTGTCATTCACATACTTGGCTAAAGTATGTTTTGAGCCAGTGATTTTTCTCAATCAAACACATGGCCTGGAGTCAAATGTCCCTTCCCAAACATCACTGAAAATATTTTATCATCTATATTTAAAACATGAACATTTCTTGCCCTCTACTTTGCATTTTAATCTTATTGGCAGTGTTTGTCTCAACATGCTGCCAAGGACCAAATTCACTGGCTGAGAGAGCTGTCAATCAATCAATATTATGTTTCCCACGTCCTTCATGCACGTGCTGCCTGTACGGATTGAGCGAGGTGGGAAAAATGACCCCCGGATTACACAATTAAGTTTCCCGTGCACGGTTAGCGCCTCAGCCTCGTGTCTGCATCTCTAATTTAGCTTTGGCTACCGAGTGCTAGTTAAGAGCCTGAGGGAGAGAGACCGAGGGAAGACGGAAGATATTGAGATTTAAAGATAGAGTGAGTGAGTAAGAAAAGGGCAGATGGAAAACACCCCAGGCTTAGATGAAGAGAGAAATAGAATTAGCAATATATGTCGAGAGAAGGCTGTGAAAAGCTAGAGGAGTGGGGAAATGAGAGCCAGGGAGGGAGTCTTACGGGGAAGAGAGAAGCCCGACTTCCCTGGAAGAGGTTAAAAGCAGGCAGTCGGCGGCCCTCATCAGTCATTCTCCTGAATGGGATTTGAGGACAATAAACCTGTAGCACCCGGACGAATGGAGACGGAGTGCGCTGTCAGCAGCGCACGATTTATGGTGCCCAATTCCGCTGATCTCCCGCACAGAAACTCGGACTGATAAACAGTGATTAATCACCTTTACATCCGATTTCAGCGCCACCCCCTCCCCCAACAAAGTACATTAAATGCAGTCATAATTATTTCTTGTGAAAGCTTCCCTCTCTTTTTTGGAACGGTGGGAGGGAAACAAGGGGCAACACGTGGGGGTCCATTTCGGCCATTCCGGAATGTTCCTTATTTAGTAAGCGAAATCTATATCTTATTTCCATTTTGTAGCCTCTCCACCGGTCGCCCTCTGGGGAACAGAGGAGGCATATGGTGTCGTTTAGGCTTGGCGAACTTTAGAGGCATGTTAAGACGACTTGAAAAATTAGCATCCAATAAATCAAGCAACACCGGCTCCCCGAGCTAAGCTGCTGAGGTGCCGGACAACGATAAATCTGATTTGATGGAATGTTTTGGGAAAGTGTATGTAGGGATGGGAGGCATGAAGGTGTATATGTTGCGATTAGAGAAGGAATCACATGCATGTTTCCCAGAATACTTGGGGGTCAAAGCATGCATAAACATTTTACATGCATCAGATTGCTTAGCATATTTGCATTTTTATGCACGCCACATATGCATATTGTGCGTATTTGATCGCGAGGATTCGTGTAACGGCTGCGTTCAATTGTGCGTTTATGCATGCCAGAACCGAGGGAGGGAGGGGGGAGAGGGAGAGGAAAAAAGTCAGATAAAAATGATAAATGACTGCTTTCTGTCACCGATGGTTATTTAGAGTTTTGCTGTAAAGCTGTCCTGAAATGAACAGATTTTAGTCTAATGAGCAAAAAGGCAGGCCGTTAAAGAGCTGCTATGTGCTCAGCACTTCTTCCAAATGAAATACTGTAATACCATTTCCCCCTCATTAGGATGCAAAGGGCTCAAAGAACCAACGGCAATAAAGAAATCAAAGATCGAGAGGGGAAACAACAGCACAAAGAAAGACAACAAGCCAGTCAAACAAAGACGTTTCCTAATCTGCGCTTCAGAAAACAGTCTGTACCAGTGTTTCATCTCAGTGGGAAATGATGGCCTGGCTGATTATTGCTTTGTCAAATGCACTGTGCACGGTGCATGATGGGAGAACTGGGAGGCGTTTTAAAATCATTTCTTAAGTGTCTCTCTGAAGCGCTTGTCTCTGAATTTGATCTAGAAATCAAAGAACATCTGAAGAACAGTAAATCAAAGTAAGTATCCGAGCGGGACCCTGTGACCACAACACTCAAATGCAGTTTACCTGCATAAAATTCAGGACCATAGACAGCTCCCACCACTGGATTCAGCTTCCAGCCTGTAGAGGAATACACAGGGGAAGAGAGAATTAGCTCCGAATGCTTATTGCTGTGACCTGTGGAGTGTTTGTTTCTCGATCTTTCGCCTAGTAACTCGAGGGATCTGCGGGAATTTGAAAAGAAAGGAATAAAGAGGATAAAAATCGGAGGGAAGAACAAAAAGAAGGGGCAAGAGGAAGGGATGTGATATGACAGGAAAATATTTAAGGTGACATTAAGTTAGAGTTAGGGGGCGGCAATATCAGGGCATTCGGAAGAGTGCGAGCGATATAGGAAGCGAAAGGGAGAGGGAGAATGAGAGACGGAGAGCAAGAGAGTAGTGAGTGCTGTCCGGTGTGCTGTCAGTGACAGATGGGGGCTGTAAAATAGCCTCCTCTCACTCCCCATTGGCTGTGACTGAAGTAGAGCTGGGGGGTCTACAATGCTGCTGATATATTTGATTCTTTCATTCCCCCTGTCTGTTTCTCTCTCTATTGCAGTCTGAGGAAATGAGCATCAGCCGAAGAGCTCAGGACCCCACCAAGACCCCTGTGCTGAATGAGCCACCTCTCTACCCCGATCCCCGTCAGCCAAACTCTTCCCCCAGAGCTCCTGAACAGCACAAGGAGAGCTGTAGGGGAGGAGGTCGCTCTTTACATATAACCTCTTTTTAGTGGGAAACAAAGTAGACATTGCATCGTTCATATTATACATGATGGCAGCTTAAAACAGCAGCCCAGAAAAGAATTTGGGAACTTTAAATTGGATTAGATAAGATTTTTTTTAAAAAGAACCACAACCATAACATGACACATTTATTAAAAATATTATATAAAAAAAAAAATAATTTTTATATAAAAAATTGGGTTTTAAATGTCTAATTATGAAACATATAACAAATTATAATTTTATATGATCATTTATAAAAAATAATTGGTTAAAAAATAATTCATGGTTGTGAAAAATTAAACATGTTCATAGTAATTGGTCATAATTGAAAATCAAACCTTTTGGGATTTTAAAGAACCCACACATATCAACCAGAACATTTCACAAAAAGATAAAACATAAAAAAACTTATTAAAATAAATAATTGGGTTTTAAATTAGTTCTTATTATTTTACTCTTCAATATTGAGATAGTATTTTGAGACATTATTGTTGTGAAAAATGATACATGTTCATAGTTAAAGTTGTGATGAACTGTAGGAGTTACTCTACCAGCATAGAACTTGAGGAGAAATAACTTAAGAATAGTTGGTTAAAATAAATTGCAACATGACCCAAAAATCTAACAAAAGCAACTTTTTTTGGCAGTTTTCTTTTTTTTTCTCTCTCTCTCTCTCTCCATATGCTGCTTGGTTTGATATATATTATCTAATGCAAGGAAATGTACACATTTTAAGTGTAGAAATACATTTGGGTCCACTGAATGTGTTTAATGTACTATAAAGTGAAAAAAAAAAAATACACAAAAAACAAAAGCTCTTACCGTTTGTATAGGGGTTGGCCACTTTTTTGTTTGTCATTACTCTTGCCGTTGCATTATTTACCTGTGAAAAAGAAAGAAGATATGAGAAGCAAAACCCAAACCAGAACAAAGAATACATGTGTATGTGCCAAAGGCATGAATGTGAGTAAAATCTGGTTCATGCTTCTCCGCAAAGTAAAAAAACAACAACATTCACATGCTCTAATTATCAGTTGAAAAATTATGAGATGCTAAAAAATGAAAGCGATCCATCAAGCTCTGATCTTCTGTTTTCCTGCTGGATGTAGGATCTAATCCAGGCTGTTTGTAGAAGAACTGGATGATGACATCTGGTTCAACATGTAATGAAACAGAGCAGCTCTGGAAATGGGCTTTAATGAAACCCAGAGTATATTGGAATTCCCCACTAGCCAAGCTGTGGGAGCTTCCTTGAGGCTTTCTCTGAAATTTCATCTGCCACATCGTCTAGACAGTTCTACATATTCCCAGACACTACAACCCTGAAGCGGTGACTTCATGAGCACTAAATTTAACCTCAGGAAGAAGGAGCCATATTGTACAAGGTCTTCTGGTTATGCTGGTTATGGTAACAACACCAGAAGAAGCTTAATATGGTGGCTAGATCCTAGAATGCACATGCACTTTAAATGAACCAGCCCAAAATATAGATTTTTTTTAATTTTTTTTATTTGAGCTAAAAAAGCAACATGAAACCATTGTTGTCAGATTTTATTGTAACACTGATATATAATCTTGGGCTTTCGGCATTTCCCCATTCAGATAAATAGGAGCTGTTCGTGCATGCCTGATGCCTACACAGAAAATAGCTGTTCTGGGGCATTACCAAGATGGCCGCAGAGTGAACTGACTTGCCTTAAAGGGACTTTAGTAACACACAGAGAGGCCAAGCAGCTTGTTGGGAGGCGCCAAAGGAATTTAAACATGGCCGCTGGCAACAGAAGCCATGTTAGTATTTCACCCTCATGTTAATTAGCGTTAATAGCTTTCCGTTCCACAGGGCCCATGGAGGTCATTTAGCTTGAGGAAACAACTGGCCTCGACTCTCCCTTGATATATAGGTCTAGGTATTGTTTGTGCATTACATGAATTATCTTAATTGTCCTATAGAAAAGCTTAATAGCCCTGTGGAGAAGAGGGGGAAAAAAAGAGTCTGTGTCCTCAAGTAAGACATATGAACGGAGAAATAAACCTCGGATGTTTGGGATAAACAAGTGGGATTTTAAGTTACACTGACAGGCCTTTGATATCTCGAGATGAAAATAAAATGTATATTTTCAGAGATGGTGCATCACATTACCAGTTAACACACACTGTAAGTGATAATAAAAAGTTCAAAAGCTTCTTTAAATACAGCTGCACATACACATCAAAGCAAAATCTGATGGCATGCACATCAAACACACACATACATAATTATCACATGACACAAGTGTTATTTATCCATAAAACCAAAAAGACACACGAAACGTGCAGCATGCACACAGCAAGTGAGCAGTAGCGATGCAATGCGGTGAAATGAGACGGTGCATGCATGTTTCATCAAACCGACAGTGCTTATGTTCTCATGGGACAGGGATGAAGGGGTATTGATAGTTAGATTAGGAAAGCACCTCAATTTTGCGTCCCTCTACGATTGTACCATTTAATTTCTCCCGTGCGCGGTCTGCGTCTGCGCTTGTTTCAAAAGTTACAAAACCAAAACCCTGAGATGATGTGATCATAAAGGATTCCCAATAAAAGATGAAGGGGATGGTTGAAGATATTCGAATGGGCAACAAATAAAGTGAGCGAGAAAAGAAGAAAGAGAAAGAAGGAAAGAGAGAAAGGTCACAGTCAGCAGGGTTGCAAATCCGATCATTAGTAAGAAGTGAAATTAGGACTTTAGGGTGAGAGCTACTGGAAAAGAGACACTGAAAGAGAAAGCAATCTAGGACTATATTTAGCAATTCTGCATTAATACTGAAACAGTTGGCATGCATGCATGTGTACATTATCTTGCATCTGCAAGTGCGTCAAGCATATCACTAAGTATCAAACTGTCATTCTTTATAAACACAGATATTGTCCTTGTCTTTAAATGATATGAACTAATGTACGGAATATTTCCAAGGCCACATATAAGCTCAGAAGTTTAATGCACACAATCCTGCGCTCTAGCAGGGAAGCGCCTGCTCTGTCCCCGCACCCCCACCTCTGCTGTCAGCAGTGAGTTATGGCCAACTGCTTCCCAAACGCCATATCCGGAACAGCTATTAGGTATGCACAGCAAACAAGAGCGTGGAACAAGCCCTGGTCTTTTAGTTCATACACACTATGCAAGTACGGCCTGGTAATTGCTTTGGGAGGCCTGTGAGTATGATATGCATACATGGACACCCTATTCCATGTGTCTGGCATGAATAAAGACCAGCCCAGGAGTCCTTGGCCTGCGAGGAAACAGAAAAATCAAAAAGGAATGGGCGCAAAATTAATCCTTTTGACATTTTGCGCTACATAGCGCTTGTAGTTTTTCCCTTTTATCACGGATTTAATTAGCTTACACAGCTAGAAAGCTGAGCCACTATCTTTTGAATAACACAAACATACAGTACTTGCTCTGTTCCAAAACCTAGTGAGCTGCCTACTATTTAACCTTTATTTTACCAGGCAAATTATTAAGAACATGTTCTTATTTTCAATAAAGGCCTGGCCTACTAGAACAGTATTTTAAGGGATCACAGACACAGAGGCTGTTCCAAAAGGTAGGCAACTCTTGATATCTTGTTTCTGCATAAAAATATATTATATATAAATAATATATAATAAATAAATATATCTAAAAACTGTACATATAATATAACATACATTATATAATAGCAGTGTTGATATAGATGTGTACATATAGATGTATAATATACAGTGTTTTTAGATACACAAGTATATTTTTATATTTTATATAAAAATATATTTATATTCAACTCTGCTATTATATATATATATATATATATATATATATATATATATATATATATACACACACACACTCTAAAGTGGGTTGAAAATGGACAAACCCAGCGATTGGGTTAAATGTTTGCCCAATCTGCTGGGTAGTTTTATTTAACCCAACTATTGTTTGAAAATGACTATATGGCTGACTTATATTTTCTAAAATGAAATTAAAATGTTCATTTATTAAACATATTAATAAATGTTAATTTTCAAGATATTTGGGGTTCATTTTAAGTAAGCAATACTGTAATTTTTAAACAATAGTTGAGTTAAGTAAAGCAAACATTTAACCCAACTGCTGGGTTAAAACAACCCAATCGCTGGGTTTGTCCATTTTCAACCCAACTTGGGTTGTTTTTAACCCAGCATTTTTTAGAGTGTATATATACGTATAAAACCAAAAAACTGAAAAGAATCAGCTTAGCTTGATTATTTTCCCTTATATTTGCATATGCCAAGTCATTTTATGCGTATTAGCATGCATGTGTTAGATTAGCAGCATGCTAATGCCAAAGTCTGTTAAAAATCCATTGTGAATTAAGTATACATACATAGGCAGCTTTCTAGGTTTTGGAACAGAGCTACTGAGGAATTCAAAAGACCAGAAGAAAATAGGCTATTTGCGAACGAATGGCTGATCTTATAATGTACGTTGCTTAGGTTGAGCTCACTCTGATGGTTTGTTCCTGCAGATTCACCCCTGTGAATCAACTAGGTGAGAGAAGTTCTCCTCAGCAAAATGTCACTCTCCTTTGAGACCAGCAGTGCTATATGGAAGAATGGCTATATATAACCCATTCCCAGCGCAAGACCGGAGACTTAAACAGCTGAATCCTATTACAGTAGGACAGCTCTAAGAGCAGAATCACTGCATGTTGGTCAGACCTCACTTCATTGAATTATAACTGGGCGAGTTAACTTGTACTCAGCTGAAACCACTCAGTTGTCTCTTTGCGTAGCTACCTTTCCAAAACGTGTCTCGGCTCAGTGTGAGCGAGTGTGAGAGTGTGACGTTTGAGTCACTTTGCGGCTGCTGTGTAAGAGCTGTAATTATTCGGCTCATGAAGGGAAGAGGAGACCTGTAGGGAGGAAGAAGTATGAAGTGACAAAGAACTGTTCTTCCAGCTGACTTACCTTAGAGCCCCGCTCGTTAAAAATAATTTCCACATCCAAAATTTTCCCAAATTGCTGTGGAGAGAAAAGGAGATGGGGAAAAAAAATTAAAGAGGAGAGACAGGGGAGAAAGAAAGAAAGGAAGACAGAGAGGGAGAGAGAAAGAGTAATTAGAACTCATCTCTTCAGCAGTTTGTCAGGAAACTTGAGCACTTGATTGCACAGGGAGCTAAAATAGTAAACCCACCGTTTTCATCGGAGCTATGAATACGCAAGACAAACCTTTTGCCATGACAGCGAAATGATGCTGACAAACACAACTGATCAGTAATGGGTTACTTTAAAAGTAACATTACAACGATACTCAATATTAAACAACAAATAGCATTGTATCTCAATATGGAAAGTGAAAAGGTTCTTTTGCTACTTTTTCTCACTGTTAACTGACTGAAATTGTGTTTGGGGTGGAATGCTAATTTAGTTAAACACTGCAAAGTATATACTATGCATTTTAAGTGAAACAGTAGACATTATTCTACAATAAACAAAGTTAAAAAATATATATACAACAATTAGTTCCAGGCTGTATATTTGTCTATTTTTGTATAACCTGTATATTTTACTATTTTTGTATTTCACAAACTATTTTCGTTGCGTAACAATAAATTATTTAGGAAAAAAAAAAAAAAAAAAAGTGTCTGTCACTAAATTCTGAACCAGATACTATTATTACTATTTGTTTTTCATATCTTTCTATGCCAGAAATAGTAATGTTTTTATGAATGTCTGTAAATCATTCACATCGATTTGTTCAAAAAATACTAATTCATTCAGGAATGAAACAAGTGACTGTCATAATGAGTGAGTCAACGAATCATTCACTAATTTGATTTGTTCAAAACACTGATTGATTCAGAAGCAAACCAAGTTATTGTCTTTATGAGTGAGTCAATCAATTATTCACTAATTAGATTTTTTCAAAACAATGATTCATTCAGGAAGAAAACAATTGACTCTCTTTATGAACTAGTCACCAAATCAACTCATTTGATTTGATTAAAACCTAACTGTAACACTGATCAATTAAGTAACAAAAAAGTTACTAGGTGTGTTTAACGTGAAGCAGTGCCGATCGGTGTATGACATCAAAGTACCGCGAAAGCGATTCAAAAGCATAGGGAGCCATCTGCTGCTCTCTAATCGCTCTTGCAGTGCTTTGATGTCATACACCGATTGATATGCGCTGTGCTGATTCAAGCCGAACACACATTTATGAGTGAGCCAATGAATCATTCACTAATTTGATTCATTAAAAATACTGACTGACTCGGGAAGGAAAAGTGACTCTCTATATGAGTGAGTCACCAAATCAACCACTCATTTGATTAGTTCAAAACACTGATTGATTCAGGAAAAAAACAAGTTACTGTTTCTTATGAGTGAATCACTTATGAATTATGCACTCAACTGATTAATTCACATATTAACTTTACATGACACACAACAACTATAAAACATTTCTTGCACAACTATTTGCTCCTATATCACTCTTTTAATTATAAAAATAAAAACGTAAAAAAAAGTATCATGTTATGTCTTTGAAAAAGTATCTCAGGTCCTATGATGTAAATTTAATTGAAGCCTTTTATTTGTGGCTGCCTAACCAATTGTGCAACATGAAGCTCTCGGCTGGGTCGGGACTCTGGGAACGAGCAGGACATACTGCTGATGGGAGCAAACTTCAAAAGATCACAGCAGCACCCTGCTGTGTATGCACCAGTGCTCTTAATGACACGATATGGCTTGTTATTTTCTGTGGTGTTTTTGACTGATAAAAGCTGGCCGAAGCCACAGCAGAGGGTATTTCTGGCTTGACTTAACACCAAACGCCCGACTCAATTAAAAAAAGGATAATTGGATATAGAGCAGCCATCATCGCTGATGATAAACCTTATATTTGTTTATTATCTCATTGACGAATACCATCCTCGTAATTACCTGTCACTTCGGGTATTATTTTCCAGCTATTTGCGCTCCGTTCTGTGGTTTTATCTGATTGTCATTCTCATGGCCCTATGAAACGCCCAATATCTCATTTTTATTCTCTAATTAGCATTAGCCATGAGGCTCTGACCACTCCCTCCGAGATATAGCTTTGTCTGGAAGCTCCCTTCAGCTGCTGAATGGATTTGCAAACTGGCCACCAAGGAAAGAAGCCCAAACATTCTTGGCCTTGGACTGAACGTCGCTCGTACCTGTGACCAAAAGGTGAACCCTGAAGAGGCTTCAGCCTGATTAGGGGTGATAAACACCACCCTCGCTGCACGTAACGCAGAGCGCTACAACGTTAACCTCTCTTGCCTTATGCTAATCGGGATCCTGGTTAGGGAGCTCCACAACGAGACCTTGAATCAAGCAGGTTTATTTCAATAAATAAATAAACATGCAAGCACATGCCAACGCAAGGTCACTGCTGCTTTAGCCGAAGGAGGAGACAGCTTCTTAAAGAAGTAATTTGGAACAGGATTAAATAATTGGTTAGATGGAAGCAGGAAACACAGGAGGCTCCAGGGTGCAGTGCTATAAATGTGCTGGGAAGCATGACTGTTTATATGAAAGCGTAGGACAGCAATTAGAGCAACCGCACAAAATGACACATGTGATAAAGGTTCTGTTTGCATTTCTCTCTTCCACTTTGGCGGTCGCCGGAGAGGAGTGACGGCCGGCCTGGCTCTCCCCGGAGGGTTAACGGCGCTTAAGCTTTCCATTTAACGCGGCCGGTTTTGGAGATCATTACGGAACGTGGCGGAATGAAAGCAAAACCTTAAGTTCTCCTAATGGGCGGAATGAAAGCAGGTTTTAATTGCTGTCTAAAATGGCTGTATTATTTCATTAAAACTAATTACCCTGTCAAGCAGGCCGCATCGGCTTCATTTCAGCACAACAGGGGAGAAATGGGCCTTCCAGGCACCTACGGCTCAATGGGATTGATCGAGGGCCCAGGTCACTAATAAGGTTAAGAAGAGCCGCCTTTCATCCGCCCAGCCATGGGGAGAACCCGAGGCGGGCTGTATATGTGCATGTCTGCGGTGACGAGGAGGCTGAGCGCGCTGCTCTGATCTCATGCGGAGGAAAAAAAAAGTGATGCCTCGCAGTTCATTTTGGCCGGCTGTTGCTTGATCTACCGCGCTTGTTTTTCCAGCCCAATTCAAATTCCACAGACAAAGCCAAACAGCTGCTACTTGACACGATTCCCTCCATTTGTTCAAATTAAGATGCTTTTTTCCCCCTCCGCCAGAGTCAGATTCAAACGCCGGCATTTGCATCTCAGCGTGAACCTGCTCACGACCGCAGACGATTCGCTCTAAACAAAGTCTGCGGATGCTAATGGTTTTAACCCACCCTAATGGGCTTATGGTATTGCTGAAATATTTCCCAGGGTAGTCATCCCTGGGAAAACTGAACTAATCACACACAGTCACCATAGGCCCAATCATCGCCATCACCGTGCAGCAGAGAGCTTTAATAAGAGTGTAGGCCTACATGAAATTAGGATCAATGGGAGATCGCAGTGTGAGACTGCTGGTGGTCCACACACTTGATAGGTTGGGGAAACACTTCACGAGAGTCGTTTGAAGCTAGTTACAGACGCTGTGCAAACGAATGGAGAGTAGTTAAAAAAGTGAGTCAGTAGTGTGACATTAAGTCAGTTTTGTTTGGAAATCAAGCAGGTATCATTATAAACCCATTACAAAACCATATGGGGCTTCTACTCATGTTTGAGATTCTAGGTAAACCTCTACACTCCCTTGGGTGATCAATATTTTAGAAGATTCAAACCTCTAAGTGAAATACAGAGGGGAATAACGGTCTATTAATCCAGAATAACAAGGTACCTGTTTTAATCTAACACTAACTTTCCTCAGTGCTAGGGGACATTTTTATTGCTAGTATATACATACAGAATGCTGCATACACTGATCTGTAGGATTGCTCAGATCAATGCAGGGGAGTATTATGGAGGAGTTGCACAATTTTGCAGCCTCAGTGTGGAATCGTCATGGTGGTGCTTTAAAACCAATTTCATACACTAGCATTAAATCCACATACTCATCTGTATAATTGCTTTGGATGTCTTTTTCTAATTATAAAATGAGGCTCAAATAAGGTTGGGTAATGGAGCTTTTTAATTGTTGCTCTTTGTTTGACTATTGCCCAAGCCAGTGTACTCGGATGAGGAAAAAGACTCTTTTATTATCAGCTCTTCTAAATTGAATTTCCATCTTGCTAAATTGAGAAATCAGAAATGGTTTAGAAAGCTGTCTTGGAGTTTAAAATGAGTGTGATCTGTGACTGTTTTTCTACAATAATCCAGACTTAAGACTTGACTTTGAAAGATAGAAATAATTCAATTGGAGGTTTCATTTAAAATCTAGATAATGAAGAGAACTGAGTCTGAGAACTGTGAGAAAAGTGATAAAATAGTCTTTAAAGCACATATAGTGTAAAAGTGTTGGGGTCAGTAAGATTTTTTTTAATGTTTTTGAAAGAGGTCTCTTATGTAAGGAGCCCCTAAAGGGACATGTTGATGCAAAAAATATGAGATGGGAGGAAAAAATGCGTTCACTCAGAAAACTTTTGTGTTCTTTGCAAGCGAACGCAAAGTTTCTCGGGGGAAACAACCATTTTGTGAGCGAATGCAAAGTTTTTCAGGGGGCCACAAAACATTTGTGAGAGAATGCAAAAACCTTGATGTATAATTTTCACTCCCATCTCATATTTTTGTCCTTTATGTCTCTTTAGGGGTTCCATACTTATGCTCCAAGGCTGCATTTATTTGATCAAAATACACTAAAAACTGTAATACTGTGAAATATTATAGAAATGTATTGAAATAGAAAATGATTTAAATTTTTAATAATATTTCACATTATTACAGTTTTTACTATATATATATATATATATATATATATATATATATATATATATATATATATATATATATAAATAAAATACAGTTATTTCACTATAAATTTAAATAATTTATTCCTGTGATGGCAAAGCAGAATTTTCAGCATCATTACTCCAGTCTTCAGTGTCACATGATCCTTCAGAAATCCTTCTAATATGCTAATTTGCTGCTCAAGAAACATTTCTTATTATTATAAATGTTAAAACCAGTTTTTGTGGAAACTGTGACATTTTTCTTCAGGATTCTTTGACGAATTGAAAGAAATTAAAAGTATTAACTTTATATATGGGGAAATGGAGTTTGGACAGTGGTTTGCGAAAGCCAAAGATTAAGGGGTAGCCAGTAAATCCAGAGAAAGTGCTTAAAGAGTTTTAAACCGTCAGTAGATGGTGATCTTCTCCCCTTGTGCTTCTATCACTCCTCACTGTTCTCAGACTTGCCTTTTCTCACTTTTTTGGGGATTTTAGAGGGGCACAGCGCTTGTCCATCCCATCTTCTCCCACTAGTCTATCTATGGCATGGGATAATTGCACCCCTGGGTCCCTGAGAGACTTCACAGCAAGTTGCAGCAGTCTCTTCAGAAAAACATACACACACTTGGTCACACATATGGCTGTTTTCGCATCGGAGCTGTCAGCCAACACAAACCTAATGAGGATAAACTTCTAGTTTTTAACCACAGTGAGGAGCGCTATTAATTACGTCTCCACTAGTGGGACCACTGTGTGGCTCCCTGTTCATCACATCAATGCTGGGCAGATCGGGAGAGGAGCAGAAAGGAGAGGACAGCCTCTCTTAGAGACAACAAAGAGCGTGAGGAACAGATGTTCTCAAGACTCAGCAGTCAGGCTGTACCCAGAGTCCTCCACCAGTTTAAGTGTTACTGTTAGCTATACAATGCCCTTAGTAAACACAGACTCCGGTTTTTAACAAGCTGGGACCAACTATGTTTTTTCTCCACTGTACGCTGCCTGTAGCCTCCAGTAACAAGCTGCCAGTGTTTAACGCCGCTCCCTTGCTGGCTGCTGTTAATTCAAAGGTATGCTGGAGTTTAACTGTACGAGTCCTTGAGTCTTATAGAGATGGCTGGTTGAAGAATGCTGCGAGTCGTTCATTAGTTTTGTTTTTTATTCTAGCCGAAGGCGCTTACAACTAAACACAGATTGAGGAGCAGTAGTTGTGGATAAAACGCTAAATAATGACCAGCTATTAGCATGCCTGTCACTGCTCTCAGTATAACAATACTTTTTGATTGAATACCCTTGTTTAAAAAAACAAGTTTCCCTAATCCCTTGTCACAAACTAAATATAGAAACTAAAGCTAATGTAATGCCTCCATATGACAATAATTTTTGATATTACATTATGTAATGTCTCTGGATTCCAGATCCTTAGCAGGATTAAGAAATAAATATTTAGAGAAAATTAATTATGAGACATTTACATTCAAAACAATTCTTGCAAAAAGACAGAGAATTTTTAAAGGTTACAATCCAACAATTGGCCTTTAGCTATATAGTAATTAAATTAAACAAACTAAATATTTATTGGTTTATTTCTATAAAATACTACTGGCAAAACTGATAATAACTTTAACTACACATGGTCATATGAACAACAATTTAAGTCTTACAGGTAGTTCTAAGCTATATGTTTGATTCACTAAAAAGAACCGATTCAAAAGAACTGGTTGCACGGTATGTTTTTGATTCACAAAAAATAGCTGATACGATTCATTCAATAACTTATAAGAGTAAACTGGTTATATGCTTTTTCATTTGTTGAAAAAAAAATGTCAAATTGACAGCCCTAGTTTAGTCATACTAATGCATAACTTTAGAGGAGGAAAAAAACAAGCTACAACTACAATATCTACACTGATTTTACACTGCAATGCATATAAGATCAATGTCCTTGTCAAATCGAAACAGGATTGATGATCAGGCCTTCCTCTGAGATATAACCTGCTGCCATCTGGCTGAGGCCTGAGACTCACCCCGAACATTTGCCGGAGGTCTGGGTCACGGAAGCGAAAGGGAATGTTGGAGACGTGTAACCGTTTGGGCTGCTGCTTCTCCGAAGAGTCTGAGGGCTGGAGCTGAAGCTGCTGGGAGACGTCTGTCTGTGCCACATCGTCCGCTTGCTGAAAGACACACAAGCACAGCTCTGTTAGTTCCAAGCTCAAATGTTGTCACGGCCTGAAAAAAGTGCAGCGGGCAACGGTTACGGGAGGTGAGGGGGTGGGTGAGCAGGGGGAGATCAGGGCATGCTGGTGGCATATTACAAATTCCCTCTGCTCTGCCAACATTTGTATGTGGCGGTGAAGATTAAGGAAGCTGTCAGGAAGTGTGGATACAGATTTAAAGGGAAAAAAACTCTGACATGGGGAGACCAGAGAATGCATTTACTGAGAAGCCGCCTATAAAGACCTGAGGGAGAACGGGAGAGGGAGAGAGAAAGTAAGCGTAAAGATGGTGTGCTCAACTGTCCATCATGTGGAGGAAACGGTAGTGACACAGCTGTGCTCAAGGATGGACTGCTGTCCGTGACACACATTCATCTTTCACCTCACAAGCCCTGATGCTACAGCCTTCATCCCATTCTCACTATTTCTCTCCCTGTCTTCTGAGCTCATCTGACCAGCCACAGACCAGATGCCCTGTCACGCATGGTGTGCAAAAAACCCTGAATATGCTTCATGTAGTGACATTTCTACTGGGGATCAACCAATATTAATTTTCAAACATTACTGTAAGTGTCCAAGATGAGAACAAAAATGTTTCACCTCATTTTTTTGGGACAATATAACAACAAAATAATCAGCACAGTGTATACAACCAAACATGCATTATTTATTTAATATCAATATTAAAGCTGCAGTCCGCAACTTTTTTTGCGTTAAAAATTTACAAAAATGATATAATGAGAATATACAACATGAATCCATTTTCCAAACCGTGTTTTTGTCTTATCCTGAATCATTATGGTACACTTATAATGAGTGTTTATATTCGGACTATTTCAGACCAGACTGGTAGGACTCGCCGCAGAGTATCACAGTAACTGCGTGACTCGCCATAGACATACACGGAGAAAAGTGGCACCGGCTAGAATGTTCCTCCGCAAGATGCGTGCAGTTCTGTTATTAACCGCTAGAGGGCCAAAAATTGCGGACAGCAGCTTTCATTTCAGTATTATCAATATTAATTTGATATATTTAATATCAAACATTGAATACTACTTATGATTTATAATAATAAAATAATATTTATATTATTTATTATAATAATATTATTATTTGTTTTTCATTTACAATTATGCTGTTTTTGCATTTTCTGTGCAGACTTTAGAAGAAAATATGTGGCATGGATTAAACATAGTATAGCTGGAAGAATAGCAAAAATATTTAATAAACAAGCACAATATCAGTGAAAATATCTAGCCTTGTTTATCCAAATGAGATTTATACACTTTAAATTCAATCTTACCAAATATGATGAAACAATACAGAAAGAAACACTATGAAATAATAAATCAATATCTATAAAGAAAAATATTATCTAACAAAATGCTCTTGAGGGAGGATCAGGTTAGTGCATAGCTGAATTAATAATTCATCCAGATGTGATGCAATGGCTGACAGATGCATAAGACTCCTCTGCATTTAAAAGTTTGTCTTGTTTTTCAGCCATTGTGTGCAGACATGTTCAATGAAGGAAAAAGCATGGTGAGCGCAGCACCCGAGTGGCAGCCCTTCATGTACATAATGAATTAGAAGAACATGGGAGCACAGATGAAGAGATGATGTCAGCTAAACTTCCCCCGGCTTAGCAGGATCAATGAGAGAGAAGTGCTGAAGGCAGCTACATTTGGCTGGGCCCATAGACAGCTGTATACTCATGCTGTAGAGAGAGAGAGATAGAGAGAGAAAGAAAGAAAGAAAGAAAGAAAGAAAGAAAGGAAGAACGGAAGAAAGAAAGGAAGGAAGGAAGGGTGTTGCTATGCTGGGTTTTTCTAGGTGATTACTTCCTGTCCTAAAACAGTGCAACACAAAGTCTCTGGCTACCTTCACAGCAACAGAATACGGTTGTCAGTCTTTAATATGGTTACATTTACACACAGGTCAGTTTTTTACAGGAGTGACAAACACATTCTATAACCGAACTCACACCTGTAAATTTTCATGACGCACAACCACATTCTCTGAAAACCTGCGCTGTGCGAACAGAACTGGACTGGACTGCCACGTCATACAGTGCGAGAGAACTGCTCTGCGTTGCACAAACGCATGTTTACTGTGTGTTGCAGGATTTATATGTGGGTTTCAGTAACTTACAGGCATTGATATTACTTTGGTCACTGTCGCTATGTTTACTGGTACACAGCAAAATCCCCAGAGTTAAATCAACTCTGCTCAGAGTACATATGGTCCCTCTCTAAATAGTGTTAAAGTAACACTGAAGCAGAGTTAAAGTTAATGAGATAATTAAGCAATTAATAAGGCTGTGACTTAAGTCAGTGATTTTGGTTCTTGTGTTTTTTCTTATATCTTCAGTGATTCTGCTTGTTAACAGCAGGTGTTCATCACTAATGCGCAATTTCTACTTAATGAATTGCTTAATTATCTCAATAAATTTAACTCTGCTTCAGTGTTATTTCAACACTATTTAGAGAGGGACCATATGTACTCTGAGCAGAGCTGATTTAAATGGGGATTTTGCTGTGCGTATGAGGTTGACTCCCATTGCATGTTCATACAGACAGTATTTGAGATGCTACTTTAAGTTGCTGTATGAAAACACCTGTAAATAAATGCAGATGTCAATCCCAAAAAAACTGACAGTGTGAACATAACCTATTTGAAATGGGTTGGGGTCCTACAGGGTGAGTCTATGGGATATTTTTGCCTTTTACATCATCTGCCAGGTGAAAATTGGTCTGAAAAAAGTCACTTAGAAAAGTAAAGCTGTATGATTTGAGGTATCATTCATGTCCGCAACACAAACAGTGAGGAACACGTTAATAATAAAACCTCTAACCCTTAGTATAAACAATAGTAGTAGACTTACATTAAATACTTAAAAAAAGACTGGAAGTCAATAAAGTGTATGAAACGTTAGATATGGTGAAATGGCTAAGGTTTTGGATACTATTAAGCTTAGCAAAAAGCCCAAAAAAGGCCAAAAGAATAGGCCTTTTACCACATAAAATGATTACTCAAATGAATTCTGAATTCAAATAAGAGATTAAAAACTGATGAATCAAAACATCCTCATACATGATTTCTGGGGATCCTATTGAATTGGTTTGGCAATCATTTTTGATAGTATTCAGATTTATCTGTACATTTCTAAGCATGTTTTTTCTTGTATTTCAAGTACATGGTTAATTATAATAAGTGGGCTGGACAAATTCCCCCTCATTAAGCACAAAACACACAAGAGATATGAATCATAGAAGACGGCAATATATCATTTATTAGGTAATGAAGATATAATGAGATATCTATCACTCCATCCCTTTTCGCTCGCACCCTGACAGAGAAAAATAGAGGGAAAAGGTGAAGTAAACGCAATTATGTAGACACAGCTAAGAACATAATACCAACTCAAATGCAAAAGATTTGGACCTGCAAGGCGTTCATTTTTCCACTCATTACTGAGAGAAGGTGAAAAATGGCATGATAAAATATTAGCTGAAATGAGATTTTAAAGTTTAACTCGCTGAACAAAATCATTATTGCAGAGGACATATGTCTTTACAGGGGAAATTACACCAGTAACATGACAGAAGCGACTTTACATTTCTATGGGTCTCGCAGATTTATCTTTATTGCAATTAACAGAAAAAAATAATAAAACAAGTAGACAAACATCTTTACATCTTCTGTGCTTATCTAATATTTATTCAAGCAACTTTACTGAAAGAAAGAAAAAAGATTAATTTTAACCTTACAGTAGCTACAACATGACTAACCCTACCAAAGGCAATTTTAAAGGGAAAACAAACACAAAGCTAAGAGTAAAAATATTCATGTACAAGACGACGCTCCGAAACAAATTAATGTACCACATTTTCTAACCTATGCACAATTCTAAATTTTTGTTGGATTTAACATCTTAGTGATCCCCTAGTGGTCCTTGACAACATGCCAGGGGGTCCTTATAAAATATCTGAATATTATTTTTTGTATATTTTGACATTGACATGTTACCATAAAAGAGGAAGATAATATATGTATAATGTACCTGACAATATGACTAAATATAGGAGAAGTCAACAAACGCAGTAGTAGTAAACTATACTTGATTGCATTTGCTTGTCACAAAGACATTAATGATACCAATGCACCATTTTTATTCTGGGGTCCATGACTCAAAAAAGGTTGAGATTCACTATTCTAGATCACATTCCAGCTCCAAGATTCCTCACATCACAGAGCCAGACAGCAACGCTGGACAACATAAACTATTGCCTTTTAAAAAAACTTTTAAAAACACAGGAGCTGCCACTGTGGCTTAAAGGGATAGTTCACCCAAAAATAAAACTTGTCATCATCCAAGTCCCAAACCTGTTGGAAATTCTTCTGCAGGACACATAAGATGTTGTTTTGAAAATATCTCAGTCTATTTAATGCCTTGCAAAGCCTTTTTTTCCTCCATACAATGGAAGTCAATGGTGTCCACTGTTGTTTTAGACCCCATTGATTTTCATTGTATTGACAAAAACAGTTAAAATATTGCTCAAAATATCTTCTTTTGTGCTTTGAAAAAGAAAGAGAATCATACAGGTTTGTAATGACATGAAGGTGAGTAAACAATGACAGAATATTCATTTTTTTGGTGAACCATCACTTTACATCGGCCATACTGAACTTTTTCTCCCTTAATAATGTACTTTTATTTTGTGTTTAAATTTAGTTTCAACTGGTCCTGTTGCTCCCTTTGGATGATTATTAGATGATGTGCTTAAACGTTGCTAAACGTACACCCTACTACATGTCACGGGGTCAATCTGTCTTTTTTGGGAATGATGAAGGTAAGTTTGAACTTTTGCTACAGGTTATACAGTATAACAACAGCGAAACCTCTGAACCATTAAATGTCGAGGGTCACCAACTTCTGCTTTTTCCATCTGACAACTTCCTCATCTTCTCTAATGCACAGACTCTCCCAATGGGCTCTCCGGGGTCTCTGTGAGAGGACACCGTGTTTACCAGCACATTGGCACTATCAATCATTGCAGCTATTTAGACAGTCAAGCCCTGTTAAGATAAAGCACACGGGTCGGCTCTGGATCCACACAGCCTGTCGTCCTGCCCCTTGTGTATGCCGCCTGAGGTCGGCGAGCAGCGGAGGCCCGTAGCCCCTGCCTGATGGTGGTAGATGGAAAGCCGAGCAGATGGATGGGCAAGCGGAGGTGCAATTACCCCCTGGTGCCCTCGCTCCCTGGGCTGCACCTCTTCCCGCTCCCTCATCCTCATCCATCACGCCGGTGCCATCGGTCATTCACATGCTCTGTCTGCAGTCGCTCTGGAGAGAGCAGAGCTATCTATCATGTCTAACAGGTGAGCGGTGCGAAGGCGCGGACTCGCCCATTACCGACCGGCGGAGCGTGGCCTCTGAGAGCCTCCAATTCCTCGCTCTGCCCAACGAAGTGCTGGAGAGAAGGATGAGGGCTTTGATTTGCTTACTTTATGGGAACACGTATTGACTAGGTCTTCTCAGATGTAAGTCATCATGTAGCGACGCGGAGCAGGGAGTAACGGACAGTGATAAAAATGAAGAGAAATCGTGGGGCTACTTCACATTCATCTTGCATGCTTTGCTTAAAAAGTGGACAATTGTTCTGCCATAACAAGTGCTTTGTAAAACACACAGTCCAGCTCGCTCACTCTCGACTAGAATGATATAATCTCTCTGGCTTTATTCGGAGCACTTCCCCTGCTCTTGAGCGTGGCGGCTTGGAGTGCTCTTCTCTGGAGGAGTTGACACCAGGCCAGGAGAGGGAGAGGAGAGGTATGCGTTCGAGACTCCGCACTCCAGGTTTGGATCTAATTATCTCATCGTCACCGCTAAGCAGCCATCTACAGGGGGTTCATCTGCGCAATTTGCCTTTTAATTTGTGTTAATTGCATGTTAATTATATTGCAGCTAGCATGGGCTGCATCTGTCTCTTTCAGAGACAAGGTTTCAGAGGGCTTTGCTCTCCCAAGTTCCGCAGACGAGGTGAAAAGTAATTAAAAGTGTTCGGCGTTCAAGGCGGAGGCAAAGTCCCTGCTCACTCGGGTTGCCAGGTTGTTCTCTGGAGGACGTCGTGAGATGTTTAGGTGGAGGATTTGATGTCTTTTTTGTACATGTAGATGGACTATAACCTTCTCTAAAGCACTCCATTTACCAGGGGGAAAATGGGGAGGAGCCAATAACCTGCATTAGGGTTTCAGAATGAGGATCCTGCCAAAAAAGCTAATAGTAAATCCATATGGGAGGATTTTACGGTCAGCTAAGAAAAGCTCCTCAAATTAACCCCAAGTAGGTATATTAGCCCCTCTAAAGGTTTATGACAGCCAATTACTACAACTGAAGTGAGGAATGTTACATAATGTTCCATTTGCCAGAGTCTGGGATTATGTATGCCAAATGATTTACTGAATGACAAATGTGGACTTTTATCACTCTAACATACTCTTTCTCTGACATTTTTAGTAAATATGTGTCATTTCAAGTTTCAATTGATTTTTCCCACATGCAACCAGAAAACAAAAGCTAAATGTGTGGGCAAAAAAAAAAAAAAAGGTCTTCAAAGCAGTTGGCTGCAAGGTAGTGCCAGAGAAAAAAATATACAATGTATTTTTAGGGCTGTCAAAGTTAATTTTTTAAAACATATTAATGAAATATGTTTAAGGTAATATTTATTTACATTCACCAAATTTGATAATAAAACTATATTATAAAAGACATTTCATTCTGCTTTCTAAAGGCCAGTGAGAAATTATTAAATTAATTGCTATTATTTTAACTATATTGACAGCACTAGTTTTTAACAGGAAGGAAATAATATAACATAATATACATTTAATTAAACATCAAAATAAAAAGGTAAAAGATTTTGCTTCAGTAAAACAACAGTATAAAAACCAATTATAACATTTTAGAAGTAGCATTTAAAATGTCACACCAAGTAATTTATACACAAAAACATATAGCTGCCTTTATATAAAGACCCCTGAAAAGGAGATCATCGATCTTCTCATTTGCATTTCCTGCTAGACTTCTGAAACGCTGGTCTACAATCATTCCATGCAGCCGACGCGCTTCTTGTTTCCAATCCTGTTGTAGAGGAGCAACTTCCCTACACTTCACTTTCTACAAGGAATGGAGCAGCCAAGCAGTACCAAGAAATAATTGCCTGAACATTATCATACACCACCACATTGGACCTCACATCCAAGCCCCCTTCCCCACCGAAACGTCATAGGAGGCTTGTATTTGCACACATTCGTGTGTGTCCGTGTTTGTATGTGCGGTTGGGTGGGGAATGAGTCCTGCTAAATCGTTTCTATTGCCGCACTCATTCAGTGTTATCTGCAAATCACTTTCAAAGTGCTCAGCTCAGCACTTCCCCCTTCAGAATGCCCCTACAACCACATAATTGAAACTATCTGATTGGAAAGCTGCCAAGCAGGTAGATTACATCCGATTAGGGCCAAACCAGCGCTTCACTTAAAGGGATTAGCTTGAGCCGCTTTATATTTTTTTGTTCTTCCACACTTCTGCTCCCCTCCCCTCCGATCCCATCATCCCTCCCTCCCACTGAGATGCGAATACAAACCGTCACCTGTCATCTAGAAAGAAGACACTGGCCTTTCAGTCTTGTGCAAAGCTCTAATTAATTAGACGAGGTAATCTGACTCACAACAAGTTTAGCCGGTAACAAATATGGAGGCTTAAAGAGCGTGTAGACCTGTATTATCAATGGCACAGTAAAAACTACTCAGGGAAGACCGCCAAGAATAAGTGCAGGAAATGGAAATGGCATTCCCTTAATAACATAACATCACGCTCCTTTGAGCAGTACGGCTGTGTTTGAGTGAGTTGCAAATCACAGTTTAGACAATCCCACCCAAGGCAATATGACAGTCGTAGTGGAAAACTGTTAGCACGTACCCTAAAGAGAGGTAAGTAGTCTTTTATCGCAGAGTTACCGAGCATCTAGAGTCTGTGCTGTTGTGATGATGTGATCCGATATGTGATCTGATGTGATTACCGTCCACTCTCTGAGGTGTAGTGTTCCTTCTTTGCTAATGATCCTCCACAGGGAGAGAGAAAAGGGGGAGAAAGGAAGAATTTCCCTGGTGGCTTTGGCCAGAATGACAGTTTAAGTACAACCTCCAATCGAGCCGTAGATTAGCCCAGCCAGAGCTCAGGTGCCTTTACAGGGCCTGTCAGCATCACTTCTCTGCGATCTGCTGAGCGTGGGATTATATCTACTTCCTTTAAACCACACCACCTCAGAGCTTTACACATATCCCAATCAGAAAGAGAAAAAGATTACATTTTTCATCCGTTCTTTTTCCCCCCTAAGGCCAAGAAGACCTTGTACTTCTTTTTGCATTGAAGAAAAGTTTTACGCTCTTTAATTTCTCTTTCCCACCCTTCTCTTATGCCCTTTCTCTGTCTGCGTGTCATTTCACTCCCTGGTTACATATGATGTGAATTTGGGGTCTATCCTCAAAAAAATCTTGTTAATGTAAGAAATACAATAGTTTAGCAACAATAACTGTTAGATTCTGTATTTATTTGGTTACCTAGACAAAAATGTCCAAAATTTCCGACAATATTTCTGGTGAATATATAATAACTAGCCGATGCTCAAATCTTTTACAAGCCCAACAATATAGGGGGTCTTGTAAAGGATGAGTGTCAAGCCCTGAAACCAGCCCTTTATATAAAATCTAATAAAATCTAAGTACTAAAATCAAAAAATAAAATAAAAAGACTCTCAGGGAATCTGTCCTTTTTTTCCTGCATTTCCTCCAAGTGTAAATGTATGTTTTCATCAAAGGCCTATAGGAACCAAGAAAGGGTAGCACAAACAGATAAGACACAACTTACCCATGGGACCGGGTCTAAGGACAGTCTCTCCTCTCAGAGTTTCTTTTATTTCATCATGACTTGTCATATGCTCAGATAGAGCACTTGGGCAGCACTCGTTAAGTGGTCCATTGAGACATTTGTGATATTGTTAGCCATTGTAAATGGCTCCATGGGGTTTAAGATATGGAGCCATGTGATAGCCATGGCTTAAAGCTTGATAAAATGGAGAGAGAAAGCAGAAGAACTCTTTAAATGGGGAAGGATGTTTTTTTTTCTCTAAATGTCTCTTATTTTTTCCTGTCCTTTTATCTTTATAGGTCTTTTCATTTCTGAACTCTTCTATTTCCTAGCCCCAATTTCTCTTCATCTCAGTCTGCCTAAATGTATAAATGTTAAAAATGGGATGTTAGAGTCTGATTCTGACATTCTTGCACTGTTTTTTAATTGAAAGTATTTTTTTGTCTCAGTGGGTTTTTTGCACATTTGTGAAATAACAGGTTTTTGTATCAACATCTTATAATAGATAAGACATGATTACATTGTCATTTTGTTCCGCATAGGAGAAAACTTGCAGGCCTTCTAGATAAACATGATGATATATATCATTAGAATACATGCAAGTTGCTACAGTTTTCTTTAGTAGACATTTTGTATATCTTTGATCACCAACAAGCATTAGACTATTGTTCTAACAGTTTGACTAAACCAAGTATTAAGTTGCAGCTCCAAAAAAAAAAAAAAAAAAAAGTAGAAGAAAAAAGTTTTCGGACAGTCAGGGTTAATATTCTTAACTAAAACCGATAAAAACATATATCTTCTTACTTGTGGTGTCCTTCAAGGCTATATTCTTGCTCCAATTTCATTCTCCTTGTATATGCTTCCTTTGGTGTCGATTTTTAAAAACACGTTATCAGTTTTCATTTTATGCTGACAATACCCAAATCTATCTGCCCATGGGATCTAATAAGAGGGGTTTGGATACTCTGTTGGCTTGTCTCGCTGATGTAAAGGCCAAGCATTTTCTTCACCTCAATGAAGGTTTTTGAATCCTCAGAAGCGGTTAGCTCACTTTGTTTAATCTTCGGTCATTTGTCTCTGTTTGTTAAACCATTAGTGAAGAACTTGAATGTGTTCTTTGATAGTGCTCTTAAATTTGACAAACAGATTAGATCTGAGTTTTTTTTTTTCCACCTTCAAGTCCTAGCTAAGATAAAATTATTTCTTGCTTTTAAGGACTTTGAAATGGTAATCCATGCTTTTATTTCGACAAGGCTTGATTATTGTAATTCACTTTTTATGGGTATTAACCAAGCATCTTTGGCCCATCTGCAAATGGTACTGAATGCAGCTGCCAGGCTGCCAGTGTGGAAACGAAAGCACATTACTTGATTTTAAAATGCTGTTACTGGTCTTTATATCCTTGAATGGATTAGCACCTGCATACATTTCTGACCTACTATCTGTTCCCAATCCAGTAAGGTCTCTATACACTACACAATGTTAAAGTAAAACTCAAAACAAATCCATTTTCTCTGGCTTTTAATCAAATCTGATTTGTATAGTTTCTGGTCTTGTTTGAGATTGTAATCTGTTATGTTGTATATGGTTTTAATTTCGATAGTTTGACATATTGTACAGCACCTTGGTCAACAATCATTGTTTTTAATGGTGCTATACAAATAAAGTTGACATTGATATTTGTGTTCATTGAAATAAAGCTAAAATAAAACAAAATATAAATATTAGAAAGGGATAAAAAAACTAAATGAAAAAAAAAAAAAAACTATATGAAAATTAGAAATGTTGCTTTGGCAAGTAGCTGAAATAAGTTGAAGCACTAAAATGACTAAATGAAAATAAATAAAAATAAACCGAATTAAAAATAAATTAAACCTAAACAATAAATTAAATAAATAACTTTAACTTAATAATAATAATAATAATAATAAACTAATACAAATCTCAAAAGCATATTACAAAATACTAAAATAATATTAAAATTACAATTAATTATAAAATCTATTTCAAAGTATTATTAAAAACTATACAAGTATATAAATAATACTGAAGCCAATCACAGCATTTTATTTATTTGTAAAAGGATTTTTTTTTTTTTTTTTTAAATGGAGCAATTAAAAATAAAATAAAATGAAATCAAATAAAATCCCATGCCTGCATGGGTCTAATAGTACTCACTTGTATGCTGCTATTGCCTGTGAGGGAAGGCGTGCTGCTGTCAGTGCCAGGTGGCTCGCTGTGTGTCTGTGTGGGTGTGTAGATAGTGAGGGCTGCGGCGTGCTCAGGGACTGGACTGGGCCCCGTGTAGTCCTGCCCAGGGTGGGTATATTCACCAGGCAACCCGTTCTGAGGTGGAGGGGGCGGATACTGTGCTGGGGCGTACGGCTGAGCCATGGCTTCTGGGGGAGCTGGGGCCTCCTGGTTACCCTGGAAAGAAAGAAAGAAAGAGAGAGATTTTTATCAGTTTTACTCTTACGTATCTCATAGTAATCCAGTTTTTCTGGCTCAAAGGAACAATGCCTGTAATGAGACGTGACAAGAGCGATCATCGCCCTGGATGTCTGGGTTGTGATGATAACATGATAGGAAAGAATAGGACCTAATTCCATGATAATGGAAGAACAACTTCTAGGACAACTACTGTACCTGACAACCTGAATCATACACCATGATAAGCCTAAGATATTAACACCACTTATAGTGATAAAATCCAAGAACTGATACGAATCCCTGTTCCTGCTGCAGGGAAAAATAGCCCCCCAAACACATTTTCACCATGATTAGTGAGACATGGTAACATATAATTTAATTATCTTCATGTTGTTCCAAATCTATTAAGTGTTAAAAGAAGAAATTTTGAAGAATCTTCACACAGCTATTATACAGCAGGAGTTCATGGCTACATCTGTCTAACTTCAAAAATGACCAGACAACAGAGTTAAAGAAGCACCATAAAAGTAGTCCAAATGAATTGTGTGCTGTATTCAAAGTAGGGTTGTCAAATGTACCGACTTCGGTACCAAGTCAGTACTTTAAAAATGTGACAATACCAGCATATCCCCCTAGCATTTTGAGCAGCTATCATTGTAGCCAATCACAGACATATCTGTTGATCGTGTGAACACAATGGCCAATCAGAGGTGTTTAAGAATCTGCTCAACAGTGTTCAAAATCCTGGTATCATCACATTTTTTTAAATTTCAGTACCAACTTGGTACCGAAGTCAGTACTTTTGACAACCCTAATTCGAAGTTATCTAAAACCATTCAAAAGATTATGTGAGGATTTGAACAACAAAAGGTTGTTCTTTGCTGATAATTCGTACCTCTAGAACCACTCTGACTGAATCACTAAATCAATGAGTTGAACTTCAGAATCAGATTTGTGAATGACATTCTTTTGAGATGGTTCTTTTTTAGTATTTGGACTGACTCTGTTTTCAATTTCAGCTCACTCAATAATCCTCACTTAGAGGTGAAGTTTGTTTATCAGTGAATAACAACATTTCTGTGTTCTTCACACAAATCTACCAAAAAACGTAGTAAATAAGTCACAGGACGTCTTTTATGTTGCTTTTATGGTGTTTTTGGTGCTTGACAGATGTGTACAACTGTCGCTGTAAGGAAAAAAAAAGTATGAAGATTCATAAAACAAACAAACAAAAACCATACAAATCTGCAACAACATGAGGGTGAGTAAATGATGACAGAATTTTAATATTTGGGTGGACAGTTCCTTCAAGTGAAGCTGAAGCATGATTTTTCTTTGTCTTATCTGAGATGTGTGGGGTCCCGGCTGCTGAATGGCTTTGTCTGGGCCCTATCATATCAGCTCTCAGAGAACATTAGAGGACTGCTTGATCATTACAAGGCAACAAACTTACTTTATAGAGCAGCGCTCGATAGATTTGCAGCCCGAGCGACAGGGTTCTAAATTGCTCTCTTGGCAAGCAGCATGTGCGAGATCAATTAACTGATAAATTTTTGATTATAACCTTTGATTTAAATTACAGGTTTCTAATACAAGCTGCTGTTTCCCCCTTCCATGGCCTTTCTTGTCTTTTCCCTCATATTCACCTCCCTCTGTTTCACTCATTCTGTCTCACTTAAGCGATTTCTCCTGCTCTCTGTCTCCGCGCTGGAATTAAATGAGTATCTACCCCCTCATTTAGGTCTCTGTGTGAAGGGGTGTCTTTCTTTCGCTCTGTGTATCAGCATGTAAATGAATGTGCTTTTTCTTTCTTCTCATCCATTTCTCTCCATTGAAGAGGATGCAAATGAGATTCTTTACTCTGTTGCTTTCCCATTCGTTTTGAGTCACCGAAGAACACGATGTTTTCTAATCTTATCAGCGAACATTAGGTTGTGGCGGCGCGTCATTTTTCTCTCTTTCTCTGACAGGTGTCATCATTTGTGTCGGTGGAGACTGGCTTCATGACGGTTCTTGGTGTGTAGCTTAAAGACCCAATGAAAGAATTTGCTTTACGAGCACAGTTTTCGGTCCTGTGACGTATTTCCTGTTAATACAGGAAGTTTGGATGGGACATATAGAAAAGATTATAACTTTTTTAGATTAGAGTTGATAAAATTGAAAAAATAATATAATTGTATATAAAAAAAAGTTGAATAAGTTTGCATAACAAGCACATTTTTCTACTTTTTTAGAAGTTGACTAGTGTGCAAAATAACATAATATTATTAAAATAAATGTAATTGAAAAAAAAAAAAAACATTTTATATCAAAAATTACATAAAATAAAGCTGCTTGGCGAACGCATTCTGTGTTGATGCATTTCCTGTTGAAACAAAGTTTGGACGGGACATATAGAAGGGATTGTAACATTTTTAGAAGTTGATTAGTATGCAAAATAATATAATGTTATTAAAATAAAACAATATAATTTAAAAAAATATAATTAAAGGCTCAAAGAAACTCCCATTTTTAGTTCGTTTGGGTCTGTAAATTAGTATTTATGCGCATGAAAGTGTGTTTCGTTGATACTACAGATGGTCAGATGGCTTATTTTAGGGAGCATGTGTGTTGTGAGATGATGAGAGATGAGAAGTACTCATTTGGACAGAATGCAGGTGTGTTGGTGTGTTGACGTGCAATGGCTAATCTCTTAGGTAGTGTACTGTGTGTGTGTGTAATGACAGATGACCTGGTTAATCTCAATGGTAAAACACTGATGTGTGTGTGTGTGCGTGTGTGTGATGACAGATGAGGGCTACTCTCTAGGGCAGAGTGCTGTTGTCAGCACAGGTGCAACTGGGTCATCAGTACAAAGTATATGTGTGTTTCTGTAAATGTGTGTTTGTGTACTGTACTGTACGTGTCTGAATCTTGCTATATAAAAGCTGCTTACCTCCAGGGACTCGTATCAACGTATTAATCTTATACAAATTTAGGACCTTGGAGTTTGACCTCGTCCTGAGAGCTCATGGCAAAGAGAGGCAATAACAGCTCCTTTAACCAACTTTTGGGTAATGGGATCTCTCTTACACTCGCTTACTCTGCCTGCTCCTTAATTAATCAAAATCTGATGAGCTTAAAAAAAAGGAAACACCAGGCACCCCTGGACACAAACGCCTTCTTGTTCGGAACCACACAACAAGTTTAGCAGATTCCTGAGTTTGAATTTGAATTGAAGTAGCAAACAGAATGCAGAATTGCATTTAAACTTAATGAAGTAGAATTAAAACTAATTGAATTTCCAAGAAAAAGACTCATACATGTATAATTTCTAACAAGAAAAAGATAAAAAACAAACAAACACAAAAAGTAAAAAAAAATGTAAGCATTTAGACAGATACAAAATATGAATGTAATGCTTTTATAAAAATAAAATTATTTAAATGTATGTAAAGTATTAAAAATAATAAAAAATAATATTTGCAATAATATTTTATTTAAATAAAATGATTAAGATAAGATAAAAATAATTAACTCACATATTAGTATAAAATATATTCTAGTTTATATTAGTATAAAATAATATATTATATTATTTTTATAAAAATCAAATGATTAAAAAATGATTTAAATGAAAAAATATACAGCTGTTGGCTCTCAAGGACCCAGGTTCGAGTGTGGCCTGTGGTCATATCCCAATCCCATTCCATCAACTTTCTCAATTGTCCTTTAATATGGACTAAAAAGCCCATAAATAAAATTACAAAAAGAGAAAATCTCAGCAGAATTTTGCTTCCTCCGCCTTTTCAACTGCTGTCCATTACAGAAGGCCAATGAAAAGCCGTAGGAAACACAGAGCCTTTCTTTCCCATTTCTGCTTGATTGTTATTAACCTTTTTTCACTGACTAAGCAGCATTAGGCAGCAGCAGCAGCAGCAGCCTTGGCTGGGTAGAGTTGCAGTTTAATAGAAGTGGGGAGAAATGCATTAATGTAAATGTAGTGGAAACAATGAGAGGCCTGGCCATTGACATGTTGGCAAACAAATGAGGCTGTCCTCTCAATTAGAGTCAATGCTCCATTATCCAAATGAAAAACGCACTCTTCCGTGGCCGAACGCCGACGGACAGGCGTGGAGGGGTGAGAAGGAGTGAGGAATAAGGAAGCCGGGGAATTTTATTACTTTTCAGTTCTTTCTATCTGTTTGCACTTCCTTACACGTGTCTCGAAGTTCCAGGAGCTCAACATGAGATGCTGACGCAACATCCAGTGTGCTAAGCAGTGATGTACAGCTCCATTTTGATGAAACAAACACACATGCAACTCCAGTATTGTGGGGCGCCGAGCTAAGTTTTGACAAGTGCCAGTGTTCTATTGATTTGATGTGGAAGTTTGTCTCTCTCGGTATACGTGTCTGTCCATCTAGCTCTGCATCTTGTTCTTTTATCCCCCTCCTCAAGTTGCACCACCCAGGCTGAGTCTTACTCTTTCCTAGACAGAGGAAAAGGAGCGAGGCAGCCATAGCCTGGGGTGGATATTGTAATTCACTAAAACATTAAGCAGTATTGATGCAGCCCCCCCATCTCAAAGCACCAATGGGGGTGAGGTCTGTCCAGCGGCCTGAAAAACAGTAGATAAGACTGACAGGGAGGGGTGGCCTCCGCTCCATCTTGGGGTCTGGGCAGAAAGCAAGGTGGGGGGATTCGCACGCCCATAAAGTCTGCTGAAAATGGCTTTCGCTTGGAATCACCTTATTATTGCCGTGTGTGTTGACTCCACGCTATGAAATATTCAGCAAGCTAAATGGACGAGTAAGCCACATTTTCCAAAGATAAGTTGAAGGATAGAGAGCGGCTTCCTTTGCATCTGGTGGGCTATGAGGCGGATGAAACAGTCAGTAATCCAGTCTCACATTTTTCGACGTGTTTTTTCTGGCTCTTGCACCTGCAAACAACATAATGTGCTTTGTTTTCTCCATCTTACACCTGTGCTGAAGGTGTTTGGTCTCTAAACCCACCTGACCCCTGTTTTCTTGTTGTTTCTATGTGCATTATGGTTTTTTCTAGAAGGTTAAGCGAAAATGACCTAAGAGAGCTGACGCCCGATTAGCTCCCATTAGATCCGCCTGCGGTCACTGAGAGCTTGAGTGATGACCTGAGCTTGTACCGTACTCCACCACAGACGCCGAGCGGATGTGCTGTAAAACTGAACCTTTGGGACTGTCCGTCATCGCAGCGGTCAGAGAGTGACCACTACATGATGTGAGGTTAGCGAGAGATGAGAGAGACAGATGAGAGAGAAAAAGTTGTGGTGAAATGTCTGAAGTCAGTTGAAAGAGTTCCTCAGAACTCTGGTGCTCTGGTCAATTGAGAAGCCTTTTGAATTCTAATGGAATTCCAAGACAAAAAATAGCTGAATTTATAAAAATGACCCTTCTCAAAAGTTTACATACCCTTGATTTATGATAATGTGTCTCTACCTGGATGATCCATGGCTGTTTTTTTGTTTTGTGATGGTTCTTCATGAGTCTCTGAGTTTGTCCTGAGCAGTTAAACTGCACAACGTTCTTCAGAAAAATCCTCCAGGTCCCGCAAATCCCTGTGTTTTTCAGAAGGAAATGCAATGCATTAAGAACCGGGGGGTGTAGACTTTTTGAATTTGAAGATCAAGGTAAATTGTATTTAATCTGTCTTCTGGCAAACATTTAAGTGTCTTCTGTTGCTTCCGAAGGGCAGTGCTAAATGACAAAATATGATATTTAAACAAAATAAGAAAAATTTGGACAGGTTTTCGCCCCCCGGCTCTCAATGCATCGTGTTTCCTTCTGGAGCATCATTGATTGGTCGAACCTTTTTTAATAGTTGTGTTTGAGTCCCTCAGTTGTCTTCAGTGTGAAAATATGGATCTCAAAATCATACAGTCACTGCTGGAAAGGGTTCAAATATGCAAAAGATGCTGGAAAATCAAAGAATTTGCAGGACCTGGAGGATTTTTCTAAAAAAACGTTGGGCAGTTTAACTGCTCAGGACAAACAAGGGACTCAAGAACAACCATCACAAAAACAAACAAACAAACAAAAACCAGCCATGGATCATCCAGGTAACCACACACAGTATTAAGAATCAAGGGTATGTAAACTTTTGAGCGGGATCATTTTTATAAATTCAGCTTTTTTGTGTCTTGTGGACTATATGTAAATATCTTTTATGTAAAATATCTTATTCAGGACAGTACTAAATAAAAAATAACACGCATTTTGTATGATCCCACTGTTAAAATAATTAACATTTTGCAGATTCTGCAAGGGGTTCACAAACTTTCAAGCAGCATATATATATATATATATACACACACACACACACACACACACACACACACACACACACACACACACACACACACACACACACACACACACACACACACACACACACACACACACACAATATATATACAGACAGAGAGACAGCCAACTACATAGACTCTTTTCTATAAGTCACTGGTTGAATTCATATTTCTGTCATGTCAATTAAAATTTTTCTAATTAAAAAATGAAAAAGAGCCAATTTTTAAATTCTGTTCTTTGTCCAACTCTACTGTACATTACAGAAGTGCCGAACAGAATTCAGCACCATGGACAGCTCCCATGCTGCACTGGGTGAAGGGAAACACAGAAGCTTGTTGCAACATCAAAGATCTGACCTCTCTGTGTCTCTTCACACATTTAATAACACTACAGAAGTCTGCACACTGAATTACACAAATCCTGAGATTATTTAAAAATGCCCATTACTGTTATAAAAGTGTCAAACCACACAGGAAATACATACAGGCTTCATATAGAGAAGTCAAAACAAACCATTCATCATTCATCTTCCATAGGTAGACTGCGAATCTGAGCTGAGCAGAGAGCTATGCAGGGCCGTGGAGTGGAGAAAAATCACTCGCTATGCGGTTTTGTTTTTGATAAACTTAAATCAGAAATTGATATTTAATACAGCCCTCCACTGCGGCAGCTTTTATTTAATCAGTGCCCTTTCCACATCGTTCTGTAGAATGAGACCTCGGTAGCTTATAAATGTGGAAGACAGAAACGAGAAGAGTGAGCGTGAGAGAGAACCGAAGGAGGAGAGAGAAAGATCTCCATCAATATGAATGAGACCATGCCACACTAAAAACATCCCTCGATCCTTGTCGTCAAATTGCTCTGGTAAATGATTTCTGCGATGAGCTAAATGGTATTATCCACCCCCATCCCCTATTCCTCCACCCTCCGCCAGCCTTAGAGCCCCAGCCAATGCTCGCTAAATGAATTTATTTCCTTCCCAATGGGGAGAGTGAGTGGGGCATCCTAGTCATTCAAGCCAAGATTTAACCCTTTGCCTCACTACAGGGACCACAAACAGCCACTCCACAGGTTGCCAGATGGATGGAGACCAAGACTGCCAAGAACTCAAGACCTTTCATCAGTTTCAAAGGGAGGCCTTATGCAATTTTTGATTAACGCTGTTGGCAAACACTTGCGAACGCCCGACACAAACACGGGAAGAAATAAAGATCCTCAGTGGAGCAGATCATGGATGCTCAGAGCTCCGCTTGAAGTTTGAGATGTTTTGCGAGTGGATTGGACAGGCGTGTAAATGACTGTCACAAGACCAGCAACTATAGAAGATGCTGCTACATCAAGAACTACAGAACTGAACAGGATATTTTCATATAAATCTATTGCTTCAAACACACACACAAACACACATCTAAGTTATTGATTTCAAAATAATGAAAAAACAAACAAACAAAAAAACAGAAATAATAAGTATTAATGTGTGTGTATGTGCACGTTTCAGACAAGCAGTATAAACACAGATGGCATAAATAAATATAAATGTGAGAAAAAAGCCTTTATAAAAATATAAATCATAAAAATATAAATATGGTTTTTATATATATATATATATATATATATATATATATATATATATATATATATATATATATATATATATATATATATATATATTCACACACAATTTAGACAACTTAAAATTACTTTTCAGTGATTTTTTTACTCTTCAGTGTCACATGATCCTTCAGAAATCATTCTAATATGCTGACTTGGTGCTCATATTTTCCTTATCAATATTTATTCATCAGAGACCTTGTATACAGAGGAACAGCATTTGAAATAGAAATATTTTGTAACATATTAAATGCCTCTACTGTCTTTATGTGTACTGTGGAATTATAAAAAAAATAATAATAATAATGATATAATAATATAAATAAACATATTTATATTTTTATTTTACTATTACATCCACTTTTTTGTTGCGTATTGATGCTTGGGTAATATTGTATGTAAAACAATCATCCCAATAAAGTACTTTGAAATTGAAATTGAAATTGAGTGAAGGGTGAATTTGGGCTGGTCGGGGCCAGCCAGTATTGATCGGCTCTCAGCGGAGCGCTTCCATAGCCGCAGGCCTCGTGCCACGCCTCTAGTCTGATTACTGCGAAGCACTCTGCTGGTGCAAATTGGATTGAAAAGCCCCTCCCAAGTGTACTTAGGAAATCATTTCCAAGGCTGGACTGCTGCTTCTCTCACGTCGGCCAAGTACGGGTCCTTCCCCGGTGCCCCCGAGTGCTTTGGGCACAGACCTTGTGAGAGGTTGTGTTACCACGCATGTGTTTCTTTGGGTACGGCTAGGATCCCTCCTCTTACACTCAGACATAATCTATTTTAAGTCATAGGGTCCAATGCATGCATTCTCTTTTTTACTACACAGTCACACACACCCACAAGCACTCCTTTCCAAGTGTGTGAACTCAAGCGTAAGAATGAGAGCTGCTGTGGTGTGTCTGTCTCACCTAGTTGTAACACCGTGACATAAAGCAGGTTTGAAGGGTGAAATTTAGCGCTGTGAGACAGCAGCACTCTTAAAATGGTGAGCACAGCAGCGTAGGAATGCTATTGTTTTTTTTCCAGATGATAAAATCCTCTGTGGGGACAGCAATGTGAGACGTGTGAGTGATTTCCCGGGCAAACGGCAGATGGGATTTGGGATCAACAGAAGCACAAAGGTCTGCTGTATTCTAGAGAGGACTGCAGGTACTGAGGAGAAGTTGTTGTTAAGTTTGGAGAGTGAGAACTGTAACTGCCCAACTGAGTCGACTAACGCTGGCCTAAGCATGTGTACCAGAGGAAAATGTTTTGACTAATAAAAAACTTTATTCAAACAACAAATTCATTAGAAAAACAAAACTGTGTAAGACAGTAAGACTTGTTTTTCTTAAACCTTTCAAAAGGTTATTTTCCATATTTTTTTCCTTACTGGCAAATAATTTGTTTTAATGTTTCAAGCATTAATCTAACAATCGTTAATGAGATTTATGGTTAAAACAACAACAATTTGCCAATGAGGTAAAAAAACAACATTAATTCAAAACATAAACCCTGAAAAATCTTACACAATTTTGCTTCAAGCAAGTTTATATTGTTTTATGGATGTTTAGATACTTTAACTGGTAAACAAGACAAAAATACTCATTAAAATCATTTTAATTCCAATTATGTACCAACTTTACCCCAGATATTTCTCCTAAAGCTCATTATTAAGGGGTGACACAACAAACACTGTCCACAGATATTTGATGTTTAGCAATCAGAAACAGGAAAGTTTTTTTTGACCAATGGGATTTCACTGTGGGGGGCGCTAGCGAATGTCACAAAGACTTGTCTTGGCTGGTTAAGACAAAAATGATGAGGGAAACTGACATGCAGTGAGCTAACGACTCATATATGCACACAAATCCATACATACAGATGTACACATACAACAAGGTCCTATAGATTTCTCTCTGTAAAGCCCTGTGGTGATAAGCACAAGACAACATCTTAGATATGCAGACATTCAACATTAAAGACAGCGCTGCCTCTCTCCATCCCAGTAGGTGAACTGTATGGATGTAGCATTGCACCCGCAGGACCCGAGCACATGTCTCAATGCCCCCTAAAGCTCCCAGTCAAAGACTAATACAGGGAAGGGGGGCACTTCAAAAGCAGTAAACAACTATTTCTCATATATTCCTCCCTCGGAGCAAGTGTGGATCATAATATATAAATAAGCTGCTTTTATATTCTTTGAACTCCAATAAAAGCAAAAAAACCTGGTGTACTAAATCAAAAGAAGTACACGACCGTTCTGTATTAACATCTGGTTTTCCTGTAAGTTTAAAAATATGATACCCACCCCATTTTGTCCAGATTGTGGGGGTTCTAATGCACAAAATGATGCGGGATAACACACACACGGCGGACAGTGTAAACAGGAAGTGTATCCTCTTTTGCTATGGTTAATATTGATGGTTATCTCCAGACTTCAGACGGAGAAAGACACTGGGGGACGATTTTCCCAAAACACAGCAGACATTTAGTCAGTAAACAAAAATATTGGCGGTCTAGTAGGATCCATTTTAATTAGACAAATCACACCATTTTCAATGCTCTCTGCTTTCTTCCTTTCCCGTTCGCTCGTTCAAAAATTTTTAAGCTTGCGCTAATCATAGACTCCCGGGGCCGATCGCTCCCTGAGCCCACTGAAAGGAATGAGAAACAAACTCATTTAAAAGGCTCGAAAATTTGTTCTTCTCGTCTCGAATAAAATGGAAAACACAAAAGCTGCCTATTGCAAGTCAATAATACACTTTCAGGAATCCATGACAAAACCTAGAGAGAGAAAAACAGAAGGAAAAGAGAAAGTTTGACTAAAGTTATCATATGTTTAGTGATAACATCCTGCTGATGTTGGTTGTAACTTTGATGTTCTGTTTGGAGTCTCAGAGGTTTTGATTTTAAAGTCGGCATGAAACAAAAGTTGTGCTAGTCTTTTCTTCCCTATTGTGACATATATCTGAGTGAAACTGCTTCTCAAACAACATCAACAACAAAAAAATGTAGGGCGGGACTTGATTTTGTCCATCAGGAATTGATTGGATGGTTGGGTTTGCTATTGCTGTGATCTCATATGAGTGACAAGTTGTCCCGCCCTCACACCAGTAGAGATGTCATCAGAGAAGAGAAGAGATGTTGTTTCAAGACAGAAAGGAAGTTATTTTGATTAAAAAATACAAGGAAATATGAATTAATAAAAAATTATGTGCATAGATACATTTATAAAAAAATACTGCAATATTCTATATATATATATATATATATATATATATATATATATATATATATATATATATATATATATATATATATATATATATAAACACTTAACTTTGAAGTTGAATGACTTTAAATGCCACATATTACAAGAACTGATTTTAAGTAAACCTAAACATTTCAAATAGCCACTATGAAAAAATTATTTTAAAAGATATTGTTTTTGGGGTCTTCTAGAGAGGGAAAAAGATTCAATAATATCTGTCTACTTGGTTTTGATTAGGTCAGAGTAAAAAGAAGCTTTGGAAGGAAAATAAGAAGCTAATTTAAAATTTACTATCATTATTTTATATGTATATCATTTGGGACACCGAACATTAGGGATGTAACCATAAACAAACATGGCGGTTCGGTACATACCTCGTGTTTTGAAGTCAGAGTTCAGTATGAGTTCAGTACAGATGCTATTTATTTTTAGATATAATAATCAACACTCAAATAACAAAAATAACTGCACATAAGGAAGGTTTTGCATTAACTTTTAAAAATAATTATAAAGCTAATTTCCTTCTCCAAATCTTTTTAGAAATATAATAATTTAAACTGTGGCTGTCATAACTTGTTTTCATGACAAATTTATTTAAACATCCATTAAATAATTAAGACATTACTAAGAGGTCAAGTAAATATAATGAATAGGCTAATATAGTGCAAGTGCATATAGAAATGCTCCTCTCTAGAGTTAATTTCTCTAGTGAACTAACATGCTGTTGACACTAAGGGCCCTATTTTAACGATCTAAACGCAAAGTGTGAAGCGCACGGCACAGGTGCACTCAGGGCGTGTCCATATCCACTTTTGCTATTTTAACGACGGAAAAACGGTCCGTGCGCCGGGGAGCATTTTTGAAATGGGTTGTCCCTATTCTCTTAATGAGTAATGGGCGTAACGTTCAATAAACCAATCAGAGTGTCATCTCCAATTCCCTTTAAGAGCGAGATGCGCTCGCGCCATGGCGGATTGCTATTTACATGGCGGAATTTGTTGGCGGAAAAGCTGAACGCTTTTCAAGCGAAGAAACCGATCTTCTCGTGCGCAAAGTTAAAGCGCGCGAGCAGATCATCTACGGACAAGCAGGAATCCACCAAAGCTTCCCGAGCAGGTACTCCACTTGGCTGAACAATTCGAAAATACGTAACATTATAAAATACACTGACTTATTAAACACATCGATTCATCTGAGGAGTTCAACGAGTGATGTTTTGCTGAGATTACCTGTTAAGTGGCCAGTCAATCTTTCAGTCGTCTGCGTTGGATGCAGGCTTTCAAATAGCTCCGCGCGATGAGTCAGTTAATATATATGTGTGTGTATTAGCATGATTGTTCAATTAATTAGCCAATTTCATTCATCATTATAAGTAGTAATAGGCTGAATTGAAAATAGGTAGCCTAATTCTAATACATGCAATGACTATTCATCATTACATTTTTATATTTATGTAGCCTACACAATAATATTCTTTTACACTGTAATCCTTTTGTTTTTAATATTTGGCATATTTGTGTGATGCGCATCCCTGTGTGTAATAAGCAAAGTCAACGCGCACTGTGGACGCGCCCAGAGGTGCAGTTTCTACCAACGCGCTCTAACAAAAAGTATTGCGCCACTGACTTTAGACTTTAGACCAGGTTTGAGTTGGTCTATGGCGCAGTCTATTTTCAGCTCCTTAAAATAGCAATGCGCCGGCAATGCGCCTGAACACACCTCTTTTTTAGACCAGCACGCCCATGGGCGCACTAACTGGCGCAAATGCATTTACTAATTTAAGGACGTGGCGCTGAACGGGAAAACACGAACGGCGCCGGACGCAAACTAGCAAACACACTTGCGTTGCGCCTTGCGTCGCATTGCGCCGGTTGTATTATATGGCCCTAAATGCCTGAGGTAAATGTAATGCTATGTGAGATTATTCTCAAGCAGTTTTATTGATATCTTCTACAGCTAAAAACACTGGTTGAGAGATTACATGTAAACATATCAATTGTCTCTTCTTCTTCTGGCAGCACACAGCGTTGCATTACTACACACGCCCCCTTCTGGATTAGAGTGTGAATCATCTGTGACTGACTGTATTCATCGTGTGACTGTATGCACCAAACCGTGATGTTCGTACCGTGACAAATACATGTACCGTTACACCCCTACCGAACATAAAAACAACAGTCGATTTCAACAGAACATGAAAGTTAAATTGGAGCACAGACAAAAACGTGGAGAAACAGGGGAAATTAAGAAGAGAAATGAGAGCGTGAGGCTCATCAGCATGTCTATATCTGTCATCTTGACATGGTTATAATTCCACCCATAATTCCACTCTGTCACATTTATTTTGTCCCACCAACATGGTTTCACGTTATACATGTAGCGAAACATATGTGAATATAAACAAATGCAAACAATTGGCCAAAATCTATGTCCAGTTAGTCTAGAATCAGCTTTGTCCATCTCTCTTTTTCTTCCTCCATCTGACCTACTATTATAGCCCCTACCTGAGCAGCTTCATAATACTGCTCTAATTCGTTTTGTCCCTTGACAACAGTTTTTAATAACTTTTATTAATTAGGGCTGTCCTATGGCCTGTCAGCTGGAATATTATTTTATTCAGGGACCATTAGGCTGTCTGTTACCCCTGTGAAGTGTGTGTGTGTGTGTGTGTGAAAGAGAAGAAACTGCTTCAGTGAATGACATCAGCATACATCACTTCTGAAGTGACATTATTGCTCATTCAGAGCCAGACAAAATCCGCTGCCCTTTTATGCATTTTCTGTGCCGATTTTAGAGGAAAATCTGTTAAATTCTGCTTTATAAAGTGTCCCAATCATGCAAATAGGCTCACTTGCGCACATATAATAGTAAGGCTCATAATTAACAAAGTAAATCGCATTTCAGGCATTAACCCTTAATGAAATTACATTCTCCTGTTGAAAATCCAGCATGCTCACGTTCTAACTTGCTGCAAGCCTGTGTTTGTTCATCTAGCTGATTTAAATTTCTTATAGCGCTCATCGCCGCAGTGTTTGAGTAATTGAACTGTAGAACAAGAGCCGAAAACATTGTCTGCACCAACATGGGATTCAACATGATGCCGCAAGCTATCCTCAGCTCACCTCAGTGATATCAGATGTCGTTCTGCCGTACAAGAAATCTCTCGCAATAAAGAAGACAGAGATTTGCAGGCATTATTCTCCTGACGTGAAGTGGATCTGATGGTCTTAGAACACGAGATGGTGTGTGCTACACCGCAGGGGATGAACTGTCCTAGAACACTAAATTGGTATCAATGGCAGGGCATGGTGTAATAAGAACTTTTGGCTTTGAAACTCACAGATCTCAAAGTTCACATCATTCTGCCATCATTTGTCTAAACTGCTGAAGTAAATTAGTCGTATGCCTTCAGGAGCATTATTGCATGACATGCAGGAAACAAAATACTTTCAGAACTTTTCATCCAAATAGATTTTGAATGCAACTTCCAAACAATGGATCTTTGATAAGTTATTATAATTATTAATAAATAATAATAAAAAAAAAGTATTTTAGCGACATTTTCAAGTCTCTTATGCTCAACAAAATGGCATTTATTGGATCAAAAATATAGAAAGAACAGTAATATTGTGAAATATTATTAAAATTATGGTAACACTTTATTTTAGGGTATTTTAACTAGTTGCTTATTAGCATGCATATTACTAGAATATTGGCTATTTATTAGTGCTTATTAAGCATATATTAATGCCTTATTCTGCATGACCATATTCTACATTCTTAATCCTACCCAATACCTAAACTTAACAACTACCTTACTAACTATTAATAAGCAGTAAATTAGGAGTTTATTGAGAGAAAAGTTGTAATTAATACTTTATATGTGTTCCCTATACTAAAGTGTTACCAAAATTATTATTAAAATGACAGTTCTATTTTTTTAAATACATTTAAAAAAAAATATATATATATATATAATTTATCCTTGTTATGGCAAAGCCGAATTTTCAGCATCATTACTCCAGTCTTCAGTGTTACATGATCTTTCAGAAATCATTCCAAAAAATGCTGAACTGGTGATCAAAAAACATTTCTTATTATTATCATTGTTGAAAATATTGTGCTTCTTAATATCTTTGTAAAAACTGTGATATACTTTTTTCCAGATTCTTTCAAAAGAAAATTAAAAATGAACAGCATTTATTTGAAATAGAAACTTTTGACTGATTTAATATATCCTTGCTGAATAAAAGTATTAATTTTTTAAGAAAAAAATCTTACTAACCCCAACGTTTTGGCTTAAAACTATATATATATATATATATATATATATATATATATATATATATATATATATATATATATATATATATATATATATATATATATATATACATTTTTTTTAAATACTTTGGCCATATATTGCATAGGGAATAAAGCGAGCAGGACTATTAATGATGCTCAAATAAATAAAAAAGTTGCATGATGCTCCTGAATACTTACATTTATGCATTAAATGTTATTTAAAAATTTCCTTTTCACACGAGTGTTGCTTTTCCAATACTCTTGTTGAGCATAAAGCACTTTCGAGTCTGATGTGTGTGTGTGTGTGTGTGTGTTTGTGTTACTAGCTCTTGTCTTGGCTGCATTGTGCTAAAGGACATGCAGAGGAATCTAATTTAACAGCTGACTGAGTAGCGATCAGCCAATGTTCCCAGCCACACACACACGCACGCACACATGCACACGCACACACACACACATACACTCCGCAAACACTGACCAGAGGTTCTGGAACCCTAACCCTGAGAAAGAGAGCGTTAGACCGCTACATCCAGACCAGAGACCACATAGAGAGAAAAATGAGAGAGAGGGAAAACAAGAGAAACCAGATAGAAGAAGCCAGAGAACGAGTGCTATATACAAAGATGTTCTTGAAGCAGAGAGAGATGAAAAGCAGAAGAGGGAAGCTGAGAGATGGATAGGGAGAGATCAGCGTTTGAGAGTATTGGAGGGATGAAACGGGAGCGAGCGAAGCAGAGCTGCTTGTAATTCCGGGCGAGTCTTTGCAGGGGCTGGTCGCAGCTCCCACTAGACCTGCTACATGATATTCACTAACCCCAGTAACAATGGCAAACATATGTAAATCAGACACAGTGCCGGATCCAATCAGGGCTCATCACAAAGCCACTGACACACTCTTCACAGACAGTGAAGGCCACAGCGAGCACCGTCTCACTCTCTCGGCTCAAAGTCCCCGTTTCTCTGCTCGTCTCTGGTCCTTTTCTGCACCACATCATGTAGCTTTGTTTGCGCTCTTGATGTCTTATATTCTCTTTTTCTGCAATATTGTCACAGTCTCACAATTACATCTTTCCCTCCATTCATTCTCTTGCTATGTTCCGCCATGAAAGAGAAAACAAACATGAGCATCGCAGGACAGCTGAAGCTAATTAAATTGCTTATCGATTCTAATTATAGAGATTTCTACTAAAGAGACTGCGACCAGTCAAAGCACATTTTCCAAACGTACATTAAAAATGTCTTTGTTATCCGTATTGCATTTTTGCTCTCGTTTTAGAAAGCAGAGAAAAGAGACACAAGCTATCAATACTAATGATCCATGAATCTCATCTCCTTAATGAAAGGGGTGACTAACTAAATCCACCGCTCGAAAACTTCCCCCAGCAAAACAATCGTATAGAAGCTGTGCAAATGAGAGCTGAATGGATGGACAGAGCAGTCTGAGCAGCTGATGGATGGAATGATGAAGATCACATCCCGATGACCGTTTGAAAGAGCAGAGCGACCCACTCGTCTCTGTGAGCAGAGGAGCTGCGGATCAATACATTGATAGGGATCTGTCAAACAGGGCCGCTGCACGGAACAGTAATAGTTAATAGTAATATGTATCTGATTAAAAGGCGTGCGTCCAGTTTATGGCCGGACAGGGAGCTGCTGATGAGGTGTAATTTGGAGGACGATCATCGATGCACTTACGCTGCTTATTAACCGCATTAACTTCAGCGCTCCTGAAAACAACCAAAGAAGGCTATAAGCTTATCAGTATTGAGGAAGTCCCTGCTGAAAAGACCAGCTGAGACCAGCATGAATTTCCATTCTGGGCTAGGCTGGCTTATCATGGTGTGCTGGTTTGGAACACATGAACAAAGTGAAATCATAAACAAAGTGGGAATCAAAAGATGCTGACAAATGTACCTTTCTTTTTATGTATCTATTGTCTGAAAAGTGTATATCTGTTTATTTAGAAAAACCAACAGGCCAAAGCAGAATATCATCGCTGTTGGGCGGAAATCTTCTATCTCCATATTTCGTCATTTTTCTTTTTGATTACACTTTATTTTAAAGTGTCTCTGTTACACTGTAATTATACATTTAAATATTGAACAATATTAAGTAACGACATCTACTTACTATAGGGTTAGGATTAGGGTTTGGTTTGGTTTAGGGTTAGTTGCATGTAATTATGCATAATTTATTGTTATTACTATAGTAACTACATGTAACATATGTAACAAAGACACTGTAAAATAAAGTGTTCCCTTATTTATTTATTTTTTCATAAATCATTACTACTGGTCACCATTATACGGCTTTATGTAGTTTTAGCAAATACTGTGTTTAACCAATGAAAAGTATTTAAAAGTGCTTGTGACTAAACCTTGTAACTGCATTAGATCCTCAAACTATCTGTAAAACCTCATGATTCCTCATAAAGTCTCCTGCTGGTTTGCAATGCAAGGGTAAATAAAGAACTGGTTCTTTGAATAAGTACAGTGTTTTCTATACTCAAGAAACACTAATATATATATATGTTATGTAGGCTATTTGAGTAGCAGAGAAACATGTTTTAGTCTAGCTGTCAAGTCCATAGCCATTACATATAGCCACTGTCTTAAACAGCCTGTGTGAAGCACTTCATCTTTAATAACATTTGGACAAATGACAGAAAAAAAACTGAGCACCCACATACAGTAGCTACAGTCAACTTTATGACCTGTATCTACCTCAGATGATTGTCGTTCTTATGACAAACATGCATGTCCAAACGCGTACAAAATTCTCTGAAATTCACTGGTCAAAAACCATTTAACTCCATTTGAGCTTGTTTCTGGTAAAATGTTAATGATATAAAGACAAATGCAAGAGTCTCAACATATATGAGGCCACAATATCAACTTTGATTACGTAGTATAAAAAAAAAGAAAAAAAAAAAAGTGTTTTTCTGATTTCCTGAAAAGTATTTTTTTTGTCTGCCTGACATCTACGATATTGGGCTCTGATTGACTATGGAGGTCTTGCTGGTTAAGAAGATAAAAACCTGGCCTCCATATAAAACACAACATATGCTGGAGACCAGTCGTTTCTGTTTGCTGTTGAACTGTAGCTTGAAAACAAGCTGTACGAACCCCCTGTTGTTTTGTCTAAGGTATTAGCATAGTGAGAGAACCGAACTGAACTGAACTGAGAATCAATTTATTTGTTACCTTAATGTCTGTACAAACCCCCCTTGGCAAGACTTTCCCCCAAGAACTCTGCTAGCTGTAAAGTTTTCTCTGCAAGTCAATTCTTCCACACGTCTCCCTCATATTTGTCTCATCAGAGTTGTTTTCCTTGTATCATGCATAGGCCTATGTGAAGTTTTGGCTTTGTTTTAACATCTGATGGCCCCAGTAGAGTTTGCTCATGAGGGAGGAGGAGATACTAGAGACTAGAGGTGTGTGATGTTTGACCTAAAAAAAGAGAAAAAACTGTTGGAATCTCTACACACGTATATTTCATGTTCTAAAGATGCTATGAAGAATGCACTCATCGCTGAATACTGCTTCTACCTCTCTCTCTCTCTCTCTCTCTCTCTCTCTATCTCTCGATATCTTTCTTCCTTCTCCAGACTGTCTGTGCCTCTCCCGCTCTTTCACCTTCCTCTTCTAGCTCACTCTCTCTGGCCCCCGGTCCTTATTAAAGGTGATTCCCGGGTGTGGAGAGTCGCCGGCAGGGCCGTGGCCACCTCTTTAATGGAGACAAGCTGGTAAATCTTTCATGCTTTAAGACCGTTTCATTGTAAAAGGGGACCGGCTGCAGCGTGATAACAATAGTGCATTATTCATAGGGTTCCAGGGTTCTCAGACAGTCCAAAGCTGACTCTTCCCTCTACTGCTGGAGGGATAGTGTATGTAAGAGAAGGAAAGAGAAAAAGACAGAGTGTCAGAGTATCCACAATCATCGGTACCTAAACCATCATTTCTTCTTCCAGTCAAAGTTACGTCATTACATAGTGACAACTGACAAGTATATCCATCACTGTATTTGAATAGTCTTACAATTTTGATGGGCAAAGACAGCTGGCAAAGTTAGCTCCACAAATAGGGTACAAAAAAAATATTTTTCTAAAAATGTTCAGTGTAAGAAATAAGAATTTCAGAAAAGATCAGGTATATTTTATATAATAATTTTCATAACACAAAATGTGGGATTTGTACCTTTAAAAGTCACAGGACACCAAACTGTACTGAATTCATGGAAAATGCCAGCTATATTATTTTGGACTTTGCCATTTATGGGTAGTTTTTGACAGATTTTGTCCTCACCACTGTTTCCACTTCAACTGAAGTGTATCAAAAGCGAATCTGCATATGATTACACCTTGTTCAATATTATATATATGTGACATCACAACCAGTCGGCACAATTCCCTTTCCACTTTCAATACTACCAGAGCGACTGTCACCACCACTTTTTAAAGCAAAGTGACACCAGGTTACACTGATGAAAAGAGAAACCCAAAAGAAAGTCGAAGCTAATCTAATCACCAAAGTTGAGCTGAAGAGACTGGAGGTAAGGGTAGGAATGATTCACCCCAGTTTAAATGTTTTAATTGGATCAAGCAGCCAGCACCTGGTTTCAGTGTCTGGTTTGCACCAATCCATGCTGATCAATTGCTCAGTGAAGCTGAGAGCCTGGCTCAGGTAACCGGGATGCAAATGACAGGGTTTAAAAGTCCTCTGCCACCTCCTGATTTCTCCCAGATCAATTTATTACTGGCCTGATCTCGTCCTTAACCTGATCTTTTCCTTAAGGCAATACAAATTCCATATAGACAGCTGTGAAAAAGCTCATTGAAGTGTTCAAAGATAGATAGATAGATAGATAGATAGATAGATAGATAGATAGATAGATAGATAGATAGATAGATAGATAGATAGATAGATAGATAGATAGATAGATAGATAGATAGATGTGTATCCATAGAGGCGGGCAGGTCTATGCACAATCTAGCACTTGTCATCTTTCTCTCTCTCGCTCTTACACACTACTACTACTAAATGTCTTTGTATGACGAAAAGTCAAGTAGCAGACTACTACGTTAATATCTAAAAAGTTTAGACTAACAAATCTATGACCCAAAAATTAAAATTCTGTCATCATTTACTCACCCTCATGTTCCAATTGGATTTGTATTTGTCTATACTATGAAAGTTAATGAAGTCTAATGTTTTGGATCATTTACATTTTCGAGTGAACAATCTCTTTTAAATAGTTTTAATCTCATTTTTTTTTGTATAATATTGAAGTTTTAATATTGAAGGTTTCATAGTAAAAACAGATCTATTCCTAGCTCAGAATGCAACAACAGCACCAAAGTAAGTAGTAGTAAGTAGTAAACAAAACAAAACAAAAAAGCAGCTCAATAATTATAAAAAGCAAATAAAAAAAAAAACAGCACACACACACACACAAAACAATATACAAAGATTCTAAATGGAAAACACTTCAGTTACTAAAACCCCTGGAAACAAAAGAAAACAACAAAAGCTGACACACTTGTGTTGGACTTGCATCTTAAGTTCAGCGTGAATCTTTTATAAGCACAAAAGGATGAGAGAGGGGAAAAAAAGAAGTACACTTACAGTGTCTTTGATTTGAAAATGCTGTTTTTTATTGATATTAAATTGAATGTGTTGTAGTCTGAGGTACAACAGTCTTATCAGAGTCGGCTGAGTTGAAAGGGTCTGGGCTTCCAGGGAAATCCGTGTTTTCTTTTCAGGCTGAGTATATAGATTACACTCACTGAGCCACGCTGCACAGGGGAGGATTGTATTTTTTTCTCTCCCGATTGTGATTTCTGGAGAGCGCTTATCTGTTCGCTACGAGAGGAGAGGCGAGGAGAGAGCCTAACGCTGTCTGTTTCCCAGCATTCCCTGATCCAAGACCTTGCCAGCTCTTATCGATGTTGCTAGCGAACACCGCTACACTGCTCCGGGCACCTGCCGTACTACTCCAGGTAGGAGGGGGTGACGGGGGTTGGCGATGCCCTCAAAGCCCATAGATAACAAAGGAGGAGACTGAACTAGAAGCCAAATACATACCCTGTATGAATACCTCGCTCCCACCTGTCCCGCGTCCGCGCAGTGATGCGGATATGCAGGGACAGATCTCAGTAGCTCTGTGGGGTTGAAGGTCAGCTTTTAATTGAGTGTGCAGAGGAGATGGAGAGCAGGGAGGCCGTCTATCATTCCCTCAGCCACTAATGGGAATTCACCCGGGGTCGGGACTGCTGACGTTGGCGCAATTGCACCAGAGTTTTTTTTTTTTTTTTGACCACTAATATGGAGTGTAACACATGCCTTTAAAGGATGTCCCTATATTCTTTGACCACAGCTGGCTAATAAGGAACGTAGTCTGTCGCTCCACTCAGGACGATTCATCATGTCATATATTCATATCCTTAAAGGTCAACTGAAGTCATGTAAGAGGAAAATATGCTTTGTTAAACTTTTTCCCTCTTACAATTTTTCCTTGTCGTCTTTTTTTGCAAACCTTATCATACAAACAGACGCCGGACTGACCGTGTGGGGCTTTGGAGGCGGTCTTTCAAAAAATGATTGATAACTACAATTACGAAAGCCAACAAGTTTCGTTTCATCAGACACAAACCTCACAAACAAGCCTTAGATTCATATGCACAGTCGAGCGCACTGCACTTTTCCTGCGGAGGGCGAAAAAAGAGAAGGTTTTGGATGTTCACAAAGTCTCATAATTAAGTCAAGATGTAACAAATCACAGATTTAAGCCGAGACTTGCCAAATACAAGCAGTGATGGATATTCATCTTCTGCTATCTCATTACATCGTAAAAGTGATGAGAAGGTTACGGCTGCATTTGCATAGATGTTGGGAAGAGCCTCTTTCGCCGTCATTAGCCATTCCATCTTGTGCTAAATCTATAGCCGCTCTGAATTTTTTAACAGATAGAAACAAGAGTCGGCAGAAGAGCCAGCGGAGACTACATGAATTAAACCAGGCTTACATATGTTAACGCCGTCCGACGTCTTAGGAGAGGCACTTTTCAAAGAGATTCTGAAGGATGCGCAGGGAAATCATGGCGATAAATAAGGAAAAGGGTAATTGCGGAGGTACAAAATGGAAACAAGTGAGGGAAGGGAGACGGCGAGGGGGAACGGCTGAGACAGACTCTAAACGCTAGCTGCTGTCAGTAGAAAGTGCAGCGCTTGTGGTTCGATCCAGCCTTCCTCTGCCACTAATGACTGTCAACATGGCGAGAGGGGCTCTGAAGGAGGAGAAAATTACTGGCTGAAAAGCAATTGACTGATCCCCATCATTTCTCAGGGAAGCAGTGACCTGTGAATATTTCATTATGGGGAAAAGTCATGCGGTCCATACCAATGCCCGCAGTGGAGCGAGTGATGGGGAGGGGTGAGGTGAAACACTGGCCCCATTTCCCCTTCCTCCTGAGCCCTGTCACCGGCAGGTAAGAAACGGCTCCAAAGCCTATAGCTGTAAACTAGCGCTTTTCCGCTATTTATAGCAATGGGACCAGCATCACATGAAAAGACTGCAGATCCAAGGACAACGTCAGCAGTAGGAGTTTACAGCGTTGCAACATCAGTGTAGCTTGCACAATGTTTTTCCGTGGAGGTAAACTCACCCGAGCCTCACTTCACCCCCTCGACTGCGCAGATCGCTTTCGGACTGACCTCAGAACATAGTCACCTTTGAAGCCGAGTGCAGTTTAGTCTCAAATCCTGTCGTTATGCTTTATTAATAAGCTTATTAAGTATGCTATATGGTGATAATTTACCAAAGCATCACGTCTCTGTACTTAGGAGCTATGCTAAAAGCTAATTAGCGCTAATTTGACCAGTTGTCCTCTGGTGGTACAAAAGTGCTGAAACAGGAGGAGCGGGGTGGAAAGAAGTGCATGCAGGCACAAATACCTCATTTTCAGACATTGTTAAGTACATCCCCGCTGCCAGAGACTATCGATGAGTGGAGACAGATGGATTTGACGGCCCTTTCATAAGCAAAAGATCAACAAGATCAATGGGCCGTTTTGTACACGCCACAAGCTAAATACACAGCCACGCTTAACCTTCAAAAGTTCACACAAACTCCTGAGATAAACACCAGAATGGCTTACAGAAAGGACAGATGCTTTGAAAGATGGAAAAGTGCAAAGGGAAACAAGCAGGCTAACTCTATAAACACGCACAAAAATATTTTCTAAGTAAATTCTTTCAAAAGAATAAGAGTGGGATCATTTTTTTATTTAAAGTTTTGCAAATTATTTGTCCTTTTTTTTTCTTAAAATCATAATTGAAGTTAAATAATATATCTGATAATAATGAATTCAGATATCAAACATGAATGTACAGATCATGGACATCTATGATTAATATGAACAGTATCTGGATGTATATGTCTCAGTTGAAGAAAAATGCTTTATGACCAGAAAAAACTGTAGGAAGTAAAATGATGATTTATGATATTGATACAATATATATATATATATATATATATATATATATATTGTTACGTAACTTAATAATAATACTCATTTTCAAATTCATAAATCATTAATCAATCACAAGGAAAATAAAAATAATTAATTTACTCAGACATTTGATTATGTGTGTTTGTGTGTGATAAAATATAATTTTTTTTTTTTTTTTTAAATGAAAAAAATAAATAAAAAATGTTTATGTTTTTGGAAAATTTCCACAAATGTGTTCAGATTCTCTGAAATAAAAACGATCCTTTTCAGTGTTTCCTTAAACTGAATCGATTACAAATGACACCATGGACATAAGCATTGGCCTTGGAAAAGTTCATGAAATATAAAAAAGTACTGCCAACCAGCCGACTGAGAAATGATTTAGTGTTAAACATTCACTGAAGATATTTAATATATCACTTATATTACATATAAAATATATATATAGCATAGATACATCTCAGGAAAATGAAGAATTAATGGTTAATTAAAAGATGTCAGCACATTTTAATGGTACAAAAGGAGAAGGCACTAAATAAATCATGTCAGCCATTGAACAGACACAATTAATCCATGACAGCTCGAGAAATTATATTTTCAGTGTGATTGATAGCTCTGTTGAACTAATGTTGAATGAAAACTTATTACAACTGAAAAATCAGCATTAATAATGTACCAAATCTCAGCAGCTTTACTGTCCACTGAGCTTTTACAGCTTTAGCACAATTCTGCCCGCTAATAAGGACTCACCTGAAATCTATGGTGTCTTTTCACTATTGACTCGCTCTTAAATTGCATGCAAAACAGCAGTGTCAAGACTGATTAGTTTTTCTTTTCTTTCTTTCTCTTTCTTTCTTTCTTTCTTTCTTTCTTTCTTTCTTTCTTTCTTTCTTTCTTTCTTTCTTTCTTTCTTTCTTTCTTTCTTTCTTTCTTTCTTTCTCTTTTTTTTTCTTTCTTTCTTTCTTTCTTTCTTTCTTTCTTTCTTTCTTTCTTTCTTTCTTTCTTTCTTTCTTTCTTTCTTTCTTTCTCTCTCCCTTTCTCATGACAAGAAGCAAAGGACAGGGCAATAGTGCTGACCCTACAAAAAAAAGATTAAAGACATAAAAAGAAAAAGATAAACAAAAGCCTGCAGACAACTGACATACTGCCGATTCTAATCGAAATGGTGGGAAATATTCGGGTGATGATGCGTATGTGTGAACTGGAGTGTTTGACAACACACACACACACACACACAGCTGACTGGGCAGCTGATGAAAGAATCATTCATGTCATGTCAACTCTAAAACTGACAACCAGACGCAGTTAAAATATGAAGCCAAACACAGTAACCAGCCATGCTCACACTTTCACTTTTTGAAGGGTTTTGCATGTGAATCTGCAGGCTTGCACTACTCTAATATGTATGTATAATATAAAAAGTGACTGATTATTTATTTAAAAACCCACATTATTATTGATCTACCTTCTAAAGGTTTTTATTTTCACTTCATAATTATTATTTTAGCACCACTTAATATCACTTTTCTAACTAAAGTCTAGTTTGTCTGTAAATCCACCTGCTCTCATCGTGCAGACTGTTATATTCATCGCAGGTTCATTCACACACATTAGCGAGCCACTGAAAATTTAAAACCAAGTGTTTCATGCTCCAATCTAGCTGTTTTTTTTTTTTTTTTACAATCTGACTTGTATATGAATAGACTAAGATTTTATCTCTGTTTATGTCTCTCATGTATCATACATGCACACACCATTATATGCACACACACACAAAAAACACACACGCTCACTTTCCCTGTTCCTGTAAGATATACTTCTTAATCAGCAGGATATATGTGAGCAAATGAATGGCTGAGTTGGAGAAAATTCAGCGAGGGAAGTATCAATTATTCAAAAGAGAACATTTTGCACTTATTACTTAACTAAATCCAGCAGCTCCAATGACAGCTTACGGGAATGAATCATTCTGGTCCAAAGGCTCCTTGCAGGCTGAACTCCTATATTTTCTCGACCTCCATGCATACAGACAAACACGCACGCACATCCACACCTGCCTGTCTCTCTTATTGCGCTGTCTTATCTGAACATTACCCACAGATGGAGCTGATGTGCCCCACCTCACATGGTCAGTAAAGGCTGCAGTGCGTTATGTAACGTCCCATGTAAAGAACTGATGCACACTCAGGTATGTCCTGGTGCATGGCGGCATACGGTCCTTGCTACTGTAGTGTGCTTCAGAAGTAAGCATGTTTAAAATAGCTGTTACCAAACATCCTCACTGTAGCTGCCACCTTTGGCAGTGTCCTGACTGAAACAGAACCAAATAAATGATCAATTTGGATTCTACACTGGCAGAAACTGTGCGTCATACAAATAGTGCTCTTCATGTGACTGATAGCAACAGGCGGCAATACTTTAAGCATGAATACAGACAAATAGTGGGTAGAATAGGACGTTGTAAATTATTAATGAAATTAATTAAAATGTTTAAAATATGAATATTGTTAAAGTTAACTATTATTTAATTTGACTTCTAGTATTAAATGAATATACATATAACACAAATTTTATGTTTTATTAAAGGGATAGTTGATGGCACCCACTGACTTCCATCATAGTAGGAAAAAAAAAATACTATGGAAGTCATTGGAACTGTCTGGTTACCAACATTCTTCAAAATATATTCTTTTGTGTTCAACAGAAGATAGAAACAGATACAGGTTTGGAACAACATGAGGATGAGTAAATGATGACAAAATTTTCATTTTTGGGTGAACTATCCCTTTAATATTACTTAAGATATGTAAATATTTTTACTATTAATATTAGTATTATAAACACGAATATTCGTATTTAATCATTATATATTTTAAATGTAATTTTTAAATAATTTAGAATTTTAAAATGAAAATATTTAAAATGAATATAAATAATGTAAATTCTGAATAATTTAAATTACGTTTTAGAATTGGATGAATTAAAATAAACATTTCTCTCCACCATATTGAATTTATTTTTCACTCAGCTTGTCACAATGCATTCTGGGATTGTATTGTCCTTGAAAGATTAGACGCTGTCTTAGAAGTATATTAGAAGATAGCATACCCTTTAAAAAAAACAAAAAAAAAAACAGGCTTCACATCAATACCAAACTTATGATGCCTTAAAATGAAGCAGCTTACTACATTTTGGAAGTGAGCAATTGAGTGAGTCATCTGTATAGTGGAATGAGCTTCCAACCTCCTCTAGTAAGATCACCACATGCTCTTTTTTCTACTTTTCTGCAATTATACTTTATAGTGTTCTACTTTACTCTTGAAAACCACTATCGCTATACTGCTAATATTGTTGGGTCCTGTATGATAAATTGCTTGTGCTTTTCCTCATTTGTAAGGTGCTTTGGATAAAAGCATCTGCTAAATGATTAAATGTAAATGCAATGTAAATGAGTGAAACTTCAATGCAAGAAGCCTTCAGACATCCAGTCTCTCATCCACGGCTTTTCTGGCCGAGCACCAGAGTCAGAAATAGATGCTCACTCCATACTGTGTGTTCACGGTGTACTTTGGAATTGCACAAAGCAGGAAAAGGTAACAGATTGTCGGAATGGCTTGTTGCCTGTACATAAAATCTATTTTTTCTCTCCCATGGCTCAGTCACAGCCGGACGAAGTCACCTCCCATTCTGCACACTAAGGTGGGTGCCACCCATAAAACAAATGAAAGACAAAAATTGCCTGCCTTTTGCCGTTTCCGCCTTTGTCACTTCTTCCCAATAATATTTGTCAGCCCTTAAGGTTCCTGAAGTGGAAAATGGACTTTATTTTTATGATGTGGCAAATTAAAAAACTTCTGAGCTCCAGCCCATTTCACAGGAGGTTCTGCGAGGTAACTGGCGTAACCATGGTGATGAGATGTTGCCCCCCTCTGCTGTGTCTCAGCCCACTAAAACCCAGCGTCTGTTGCCCATTCAGTCCAACTGCACACCAACAACATGATTGCGGGAGTTTCGCTTGGTATAAATTTGTCAATGATTCACTTATAAACTGTGACCTCGAAGAGCATAATTACATAATGCTGAAATATAGTTTCATCATTTACTCACCATCATGTTCCATTTCTTGTATCTGCAGGACACAATTATAAAGACTGCTCCACACAATATTGACCCCTCATTTTTCAAAATATCTTCTTTTAAACAGGCCTTCTCTGCTTCTGAGATTTGTTGTTTGGACCCCTACAGTCTTCACAATCGTGTGTGTCTATATATATATATATTTATATATAAAAAAATTGATGCACCCCTTCATGGAAATAAATGTTGTGATGTTATTTCCATCAAGAGATATATCAATTTTGGTCAAGATCTTGTATTGACAATGCAAGAGGTGAGCACTCTGCAAAGTCTACTCCAGCACATCCCAAAGTTTTACACTGAGGTTAAGGTCACGATTTCATGTGCCAATTCATGTGTGAAAATAATTCTTCATGCTCTATAAAGCATTCTTTCACAATTTTAACCTTTGTCATCCTGGAATATGGCCATGATACATCTTTTAACATGGCTGTTTAAGAAATGAAAAGCTACATACTCCATCTGTTAGGGTTAAAAGAACTGTTGCCAAACATAAAACATGCTAGAAACATAATAATCATTGTAATACTGTCACTCATATATTCTTAGGTATTTGCCTACTAAAATCCAAACAGCAACTTTTATTTTGGCCGGGCAATATAATATATTTGTATTATTATTATTATTTTTTATTATATAAATTAATTTTAAATTGCTAATTGAATATCATTGTATCTAGTGTTTTTTTTTCTGTATAAATATGCTTGTATGAATTTAAAATTGAATAAAAAGTTGATGATAAAAAATCTTTTGTGTTGGATGAATATAAAAGTGAACTGTTGGGTTGAACTATCCCTTTAACACGCTAATCAAGATCTTACTGATATATTGCCAGCCAAAATGGGCATCTCTAAGTGGCCACTCTCCAAATCTGCCCACAAACCTGCTGCTAACGTGACAAAAGGTGTTTCCTCTTTAAACTGACCGGGTGCCAATCCCACACTGCGTCGTGATGAATCCGTTTCCCCCTGTCCACTGGCATGTGGGCTGTCATTTCTTCCCAGCCTCCTCGGTGCCCAACTAGACCCTCTGGAACAGGAAAACAGCTTGGTCCCCCTTCCTGCCTCACAGCGGTCTATGTGGACCCGGTCCGGCAGGGTCGCAGTGGGGACCGGGCCGCTTCCATATCTCTCCCTTCCCCTGGTTTCCGCTCTGACAGCTGTGGGTTTGTTACCAGGAGCCGATCCATAAACCACACACTCTCTACAGCCTTCCACCACTCCCATTAAATATATATGCTCCAAACCATTAGGCTGCCTGCCTGCCTTGCAGCACCCTGGCAGGGCTAGTACGTGCACACACACATATCTCTTCAAAAGCAAAGTAGGAAGGCAGCACAAGATTTGGTTATTTATTTTCGAACTGAATGATACACCAACCATAAAACTGATTAAAGCATCACCCTACGTGGCGACGGTTGCGTTGACCCCGGGTGTGCTCCGTACACAAGTCGAGGCGAGAGAGAGACATTGTGGACATGGGTGGGCTGGTGCTCCAGGCTACACTAGATATGGCTGCACTACAAAGCCCACTCAGGAGATTACTCAGTGCACGGGGTCAAAACTCAAAAAGCCTCAGAGGTATGCGTCGCATTCAAAAGCCTATGCTGTGAGCCAGATACTTCCTCTCTCCCTCGCTTTCTCTCTCTCTGGGGTGGGGGATGATCAATATGGCGCTTTGCTCCTTGAACAAATTAGAATATGCAATGGGCTGAATCCAGACGAGTTCTCCACAGCTCTATTAAAGAACGAGCGGCTTTTCACTGCACACGCTGCAGCCAAATAAAAACTGCAACTGTGTTGAATTAACAGAGGCATGAAGGGACTATATGAACGTAGAAAGAGCGAACTCTTGACCCCGAAAATGTCTTCTCATTTACGCCCAAACCCCCAGCTTCTTACAATCCGTTACTTGTTCCAAGGTTTTTTTTTTTTTTTTACCAGTCACCCATTCAGAATCCACTATAATGACCACCAGCAGGACTCGAGTCTGGCTCAATAGGCAATATAAGAGAGAGTGAGCAGCTGCTATTGGCTTAAACGATGAAAACTATTGTGTTCAGAAAGAATCAATCAGGGCTTTTCAGAGTAATTCGATTCTATTCACAAAGGAGTAGGAAGCAATTTGAAAATGGAAATGCCACTTGACTTTCAAAGGAGGGGAGGAGGAGGAAAAATGAGGAGAGCCGGTAATGTAGGAGTATGCATAGCAAATAAAAAACAAAGGGGAAAAAAAAAAACATTCCTGCACACACAGAAACTCAATATATACACTGTGTCTCATCAGTCGCAACCTAAAGTACATCAACAGGTCAGTGGTGGGTTGGTTTTGCTAACCACGGCTACATAGAATTATTAAATGGTCAGTTCACCCAAAAAAAATTGCTAATTTGGTCATTAATCACTCACCCTTATTTAGTTTTAAACCCATAAGAACACAGATTATATTATTTTTGATGAAATCGAGAGCTTTCTGATCCCCCATAGTCAGCAGCGCTATTACCACTTGCGCAATTACCACTTTCAAGGCCCAGAAAAGTAGTAAAGACAATGTTAAAATAGTCCACGTGACTACAGTGGTTCAACGTTAATGTTATGAAGCAACACAAATATTTTTTGTGTTGCCGGTGATTAAATGACAGAATTTTTGGGTGAACTAACCCTTTTAAGTAGCACAACTGCTTTCAACATTAATAATAATAAAAAATGTTAGCAAATCAGAAAGACTTCTGAAGGATCATGTGACACTGAAGACTGGAGTAATGACGCTGAACATTCAACTTTGCCAGCACATGAATAAATTACATGTTATAAATAAATACAATGTTAAAATATATTAAAATAGAAAACAGTTCTTTTAAATTTTAAATAACACTGTTTTTATTGTATTTTTGATCGAATAACTGCAGCCTTGGTGACTCAAAAACATTTAAAAATACGACAAAACTGATTCTGTACAATAAATAACAATAAACGTGATTACTCAAGACACCTATTTTAGCGATTTTAACATTTTATTTGTGCTATTCCAAAAAATTAAAAGAAGAAAGCTACTTTTACGCAGCCCTTAAAAATCCTTGTCGATGATAAATGGATTGATAACAGGCTGCACGGTGTGTGCTCCATCATCTTATTTCAATGGTCAAGAATGAGGAACTAATTAAGTGCTAACTAACCGCTAATTAGACCTCAATTAATCACATATTAGCGAGCTGTTGGAGGGAGAGACGAAAACGTATGACTGTGCATATACAATATGAAACGTTGTCAAGATGTCTTTAAAAAAAAGTCATTTAAGAGGTTCAATCTACAATTCAGGCACAGCTAAAACTCATTTCATAGCCTCAGAGAACACGTCAGGTGATTGATCATGAATATTAGCCACAATTTGCTTTGATTTGCCTCACAATGAGCTCCAGCGGGAAATGGTTGGTTAGACACAGCAGTTATAAACAGTTTGATCTTTAGGTCATGTGCTCAATCAAACACAATGAGTGAAATTAGCGGTCTATGAGCTTAAAATAAAGGGTGTTGATGGGTAGATAAGCAGCAGGGTCTCTAAGTTTATGTATGTGTGTATATGTAGATGGGTCTCAGTGTCAGCACCAAAGCAGATGGCGTATCTTCTCTTATGCGCCTCTGAGAGATGCGGTCAGTACCGTGTCAGACTGCAAACAGCTATCTGTGTGTGTGTGTGTCCTCCTAAAGGCCGGAGTCTATACCTTGAAGGGTCCTAGGCGCGTGAGCCGGTCGGACCCCAAGGGAGATAAGGTTTCTGCCTCAGACCAGGAGTGCTGGCAGGGCAGTTACAGAGCCCCTAGTGCTCCCCTGTCCTGTTGAATCATTGATGGATTGAGTCAGCATTCCCCATATACACACACACACACACACACACACGCACACATCCATCCTGAGACACAAACACACACCCTCACGGTGGAGTATAACTCCAATCTTTCCCTCACTTTGGAGTTGGCTTTTGTTAAAATTCAAGTACCATTTGGGGACTCATGGGAGACATTCTCCCCCAGGAAGGCGGTTCAACGAAATCAACACAAAGCAGCGACACTCAGAAACCGTCCAGTTAAGATTGAGGCTTATTCTCTTCACTCCTCCCTCTCTCTTTCTCTCTTCAGCAGGCTTCTGGAATCACAGAGCAGCCGGTCAATAAACCCAGATGGTCAAGCCCCAGGATAGGGTGCAGCCTGGCCTGCCAGCACCACCCCCGCCACACACACACACTTATACACACACACATACCAGCTCATTCCATTGAGAAGGTGAGATCATCCTCAAAGAAGATCTCAAGGTCGGGTACGTGTGTTGTATGTTTACTTAATGTTTATCTTTGTTTGGGAGGGTGGTGTTGGGAGTATCCCAGCATGCTGCTCTCCAGGATTTGGGCATATCCTGAAAATACACACATACACACACAGGTACAGAGACAAGGGACTCCATTGCTTCTTGACAAGCAGCCAACAAGCCCTCATGTCCCCCTATGTGTGGAAAGCGCAGACGGAGAATGATGAAGGGACTTAGCCGTCTTATTATACTCTTGATGCAAGAAAATGCAGCCAACATCTAAGATACAACAATCTGTGGAGGGCAATTAAGGATCTCTGTGGAGGAAAATATCTGATGAATACACTACATGGCCAAGATTAATAGGTTTGGCGATGGTGATTAATTCCAGCAAAGACTAAATTTAATGCTAGACGTTCTAGCGATTTGTGTGCGTCCAAGTTTGTGATAACAATCTTGGAAGGGTTCTTTTATTTTCCAACCTCACAATGCCCCTGCGCACTAAGCGAGGTCCATAAAGAAATTATTTACTACGTCTGGAATGGAAGAACTTGACTAGCCTGAACAAAACCAGACCTGAACCCCACTGAACACCTCTGAGATGAGTTTTAACACCTGAGATCATCTGCCAACATCAGTACCTCACCTCACTGATGTTCTTTCATCTCAATATGAGAATATCCCTCAATCCATGTTCCAATATTTAATGGAAAGCCGCCTTTCCAAAAGTGTGTTACTCCCTGAATTCCCTAATTATTGTATATTATAAAGTAGATGTGATGTGTGCATATACACTACAATGCAAAAGTTTTTGATTTTTTAAAAAATAAATGCATTTATTCAACAAGAGATGTCAATTTTATAAAAAAGGGACAGTAAAGATATTTATTATATTACAAAAGATTTGTATTTCAAATAAATGCTGCTCTTTTGAACCTTCTATTCATCATAGATCAAACCGTTTATACAAAAGTATTGAGCAGCACAACTGTTTTCAACATTGATAATAAGAAATGTTTCTTGAGAAATACTTATTTGTGTACTTTTGGCCATATTGTGCTGGTCTCAATGAAAAATGAATTTTTGAGCTAGTAGTTACAATATTTTCACTGGCCCCAAAACAAAACAACTGTATTTTTTATTTTATTTTAGCTATGCATTTTTATATTTACAGATTATGTGTATGTTTAATTAAATGTTAAGAATATTTTATCAAATGTTTGGTGTGTATGTATATGTATGTAGAATATTAATAAGCTATACATCTATAATGTAACTCCATTCAATTTGAAACAAACATGAAGAAAACATTACAAAAGAAAAAACACATTTAAGTTTGCAAAGCATAAAAATGGGATTTTTAAGATCAATGAAAATAGACAAGTGACTATTTCTGTCTGAAACTCTGCCACACTGGCCATCCCTATTGAGCCTTGATTGTGTATATTAAATGAGGCCATATCCAAAGCTGTACTTATCAAAAGAGTCTCTCTTCTATGAGGGAAAAATAAATAAATCACACAACCGCATACACAGACTGTTGCATGCATACGCTCAGGGATGTACACAGACAGACACGTACACACGTGCATGTGCGCACACACCGAGAAAGCCAGAGGGGCTACTGGTGTGAGTGGCTCAGCAGAGGCCAGGGCCGAGACTGAGGAATTAATTGAGGTAGTTTGTTTCACACCGGGGAGTCTATTAAATGCCATGTCACCGCAATGCCATGGGGAGTAACAGGCAAACAGTACCCAAAGTGTGCAGAAAAGAAAGGCTGCAAAGAGCGAAAAGGAGAGAGAGATAAAGGCTCGGTGAAGTGGTGGCGCTCTGCTGTCTGCCGTCCCCCTAATCAGCAGCCTTCAACTCCCCTAAACCCCCCTCGATTTCTGCCTCTCTCGCCATCGATCGTAAGCGCTGCCATTCCGGCCCCCATTCAGAAAGCACGCTGGGGAGCCAAGGCTATCATGGCTCTCCATTGTCTTTTTATTGTCCTGCTGTTTTACATTAGGACTTGTCCTACCAGAGAGAGATGGTATCCCAGCATTCCTCAGCCTCTGGTCCCTGATTCGGGCCTGTAGCCGGAGTTGAGTGTCCGTGACAGCCTTATCACCTCCGCTGTGCACGCACACACATTTCTGTCCGCTGGACACAATCTATTGGCCGCAGCGGCCCACAGTGCACTGCAGGATCTGAAACACTTCAGCAGATCACCTTTAGAGACAGTAATTATCCACCACTGGCTCTACACAAATAAGTGCCCTGTACAGAGAGGCTAAAAACTTTGTATTTCACCCAAAAAAGGTCACAAAATAAGTTAGCATAACTGCCAAATTGTGACTGCATCTACAATGTGCAGCTGACACGCCAATATTTGACTCACTTTCGATAGAGCCACTGAATGTGCTGCAAACATAAAAATCTGATTGGACAAGAGTTACATTTCTTTTTTTTTTTTTTTCTTATAGAACAAAATTATGTTTACAAGCTATCAGTTAACAATTTTTTATTTAAATGCACCTAAGCATCCTTAAACAAGAAAAAAATACATATACTGTATGTATACGGATTTATCCTTTTTTATCGGAAAATTACACTTAAAACAAGCAATAAAAATTACATATACATACATAAACATTTCTTGCTGTATGTACGTATCTTATGCATTTTTGTGTTTTTTTCTTGTTTAATATAATATTTGAAAGCATTTTGTCTTGTTTTAGGGATGGTATAGTTTATATTTATATGGTATAATACCAATTATTAATACTACTAATAATGATTATTTTTCTACTATTTTTACTGGAAAACAAAAAAAAAAAAAGTTTAATGACATCAAATGAGTTTTACACTTAATAGCAAGTTAACTAGTATCCATGTGGTATTATGTATAGTGGTATAACCTATTTCTGATAAAAAACAGTCCTAATCTGCACTTTTTGTATCAATAAAACGGTGGGTAAAGTGGGTGGTTTCTAGCCAGACTTAATGCTGTGAGAGACTATGGTTAATAAACATGCTGATATTAAGTGTATTTATATAAGTACAAACCTGTTCCCCTCTAGACAGCACTCCAGACAGTGTGTACAGGTCATACGACCCCTGGGAGTCACACACAAACTCACACACACACACACTCACACACTGGCCTGCCTCCAGTTTACTGTCTGAGGACTTACTGTAGACCCCGAAACATTTCAGTAACTTCAGCCTAAAAAACTGACTGGCAAGCTTTCCGGCCAATCAAATTAATTTCCTGTAAAAAAGTGCCAAAGGTGACACTTTAGAAAATGGAAGTGGACATTGCAGGGAGGAAGATATAGAGAGGGAGAAGAATAGCGAAGAGTGAAAGAATGAGCAAAAATTGCCTTACGCACTGCATCTATATAAAAAGGCACCTATTATGGACCTTTGCTCTTGTCGATTTAAAAGAAATAAAGCGTAATATACAGGGAGTAACTGATGAGGGAAGGGCACGACATACTCACTCATTCAGAGAAAACAAACAGCCCTCTCATCTGGTCGGCCTACACATTCCTGCTGACGTTTACGAACCTGCCTTATCATCCCTCTTCCTTTAAAGGAACAATTCATCCAAAAATGAGAATTGTCATTATTTACTCACCCATATGACTTTCTTTCTTCTGTGGGACCATTTTTTGATGGAATTACATTGAATGAATGGACACTGTAGATTTCGAGCTAAATAAATGCACCATAAAAGTATCATAAAAGTGCCCATATGACTAATGCACTTTATTTCAAGCCATCTAAAGTCATACAATAGCTTTGTGATAGAAAAAGACTGAAATTTATGTCATTATTCAATGATTTGATTATAAATCGGAGTGAACTGTTCAACTTGCTGATTCAATGAACTGGCCATGAAGATTATGAATTTAACAAGTTCATCAAAAAAGTTACTGAAAAGCTTCAGAAGGCGTGAAATAAAGTGCACTAGTCATATGGACCATTTTTATAAGTGTTTTTGGATCATTTTTGAAGCTTTAAAGATCCAGTTCTTTCAGGGGAAAAAAGCAACCAATATATTATTCAAAATTTCTTTTTTGTGCTCCACAGAAGAAGCACGTGCAGTAAATATAAGGGTTTGGAATGACATGAGGGTAAGAAAATTCATTTTTGGGTGAACTGTTCCTTTAAGTGTGTTTACGTTATGTTTCACTCTCTCCCTCTCACATAGCCTGTTTATGTCTCTATCTCTTGACTGTTTACCAACACGCATTCTCACCCACTCATTAGTACGGCATCCTCTGCCTCAGCGCTGCCTCGAACTGCCGTCTTACTCCTGGAACGAGTCACAGTGCATCCGCTGGGGAGAGAAAGACTGACAGAGCCTCACTCAAACAGCTGCGTTTCTTACAGAATTGCACCAACTCTACTGAAAGTGCAGACAGCACTGCGATGACTGGAGGTGACAAGCCAAGTGCGAGCTACAGTGAGGTACAAAAAAAGAGATAACTCATGAATATCATAATGGGAACGAGCAGGCAAAACTGCTCAGTTTATTTGCAAGATGTAGAGTGACTGAAAAAGAAGAATTCTATAGGAACGTAGGAGGAACACACATAAAAGAAATAAATCTAAAGGAATGAATAAAAAAAAACCACCTTGAAGATCCTGGCTGACAAAAAAACCTTCCTCATACTGTTTAGCATACTGTACTTATGTATACTTTGTGTAATTAGATGTAGGTTATTTTTATACTACTAAATTCATAAACACTTTAAAACTCTTAATTAAAAATCTTAAAGGGATAGTTCACCCAATAAAATAAAGTTGTCATTATCCATTCCATTCCATTCTCCATTTTTTGAAGATTCTTCATCTAAATAAAATAATAATAATAAAAAGTAAACAAAGTAAAAAATATCATAAAAGTAGTTAATGTGACCAGTGTGGTACATTCAAAGTCATCTGAAGCCAGCTTTGTATGACAAAAAAATATGGTAACATTTGTATTTTAGGGTACTTACTATAGTAATAACAGTAAATTATGCTATAAATTATAAAGTAACTAACCCTAGCCCTAACTGTAACTCTAATAAATACATGTAGTTAATTAATATTACTTGGTACTTATTTGAGTAAGTACAATGTAACTACGTCACCTTAAAATAAAGTGATGAAATCTATAGATAACTTCAGACATCTGAAATATCATTCAAGTTCAAAGATTAGTAAACATGTGTCACATTCAGTGAATAATCACTTAAATTTCCATATAAATCAATGACATGACTTTTAAAGGCCAGAACACACCAAGCCGATTGGTGACTGCGGGGTTGGCTCACGTCAGCAGCGTCTGTGTCTAAAGTTGCCCTGACACAAACCGACGCTAAACAGATGACGGCCAAGTAGCACGTCAGTTCTGCGCCTGGGTGAGATGAAATGCCTTTCCGAACCAGCAGGTGGCAGTAGCTGAACAGCCAATCAGTATGATCAGATGGCTCGACGGACAGACGAGCTCCAACGGCGATTCAACATTTTGAATCGTTCGAAAAAAAGCCGACGAGGACCAACTTCAGCCGACGGCGCGGAACACACTGAAAAAAAACTGCCTGACGGCCGACCGTTGGCTTGGTGTGTTCCTTCCTTAAAACTTGGAATTTTTTGGTGTGATTTGGTGTGAACAACAACCACAACATCACGAGGGTGAGTAAATAATGTCAAAAATGTAAAAAAAAAAAAAATATTCCTCTACAAATCTATTTCAGTGCTATTAAATCATGCAAAATCATCAAAAAATAAAAATAACAATAATTTGAATGTGCATACATCTCAGGCCAAGATAATATTGTCTTTTGTAAGTTTTACATAATTAATCTGTGTTTTGCTTGGGTCACACTGTCATGTGTCTTAGAGACAAGGACAGGAAGTGCAAACAACATGCAGCCAACCAGAGACTTGATAGGCACACCCGAGAGAAAAATCCACACAGATTCACACGTTTGCACCTAGTTTAGCACAAAATAAAATATTCATCCGTTAAGTAGTACAGCATTTTGTGCTTGTAGCAACACATGAATATTTCAGACTATTATAAAAAAAAAAGGACAGAAACAGAGGGAGGGGTCTTGAACTGAAGGACAGGAGAAGAGCTGTGTGTGTGTGTGTGAGAGAATGTGTGTACAGAACTGTTTTATGATGTCGCAGAGTGCATGGGGAGAAGTGTGTGTCAGAGCTGGGGTTTGTACAGGTGTAAAGACAGCCATTAGAAAGCTGTGCAGTTTTGTAATGGGATGAGGAGCAGATGTGACACACTTACTAAAAGCCTGACAGCCACACACACACACAATACCAGCCACCCCGTAGCATATGGATGTTTACTCTCCCTGCAAACACAAACGGGCTACAGGTTCCAGATGAAGAAAACAGGAACCTAAAAATCTACATAAATAAGTCGGCTAAACTTCATAAAGTGCCAACTCCAGAGCAGAGCTCATATGAGATGACCATGACAATATTTTCAAGACTTCCACACTTGGCTTTATTGAATTCAACATTTATATGGTTTTCTCGCCAGTGGCACAATAATTGACCTCACCAAACAAAAACATTTATATGCCTACTTGTTTTTCCCCCCAATTTTGCAAGCACAAAAACAATTCTTTCATTCTCGCTCTCTGATCCAAAAGTGATTTGAAAAGTCACGTGATGCGCTGGCCGCTCCACGTATCCCGAGGCGGTCCAACTTCCCCGGTCCTCTCTGACCATTAAAGCGCAAGCAATTAAAGCCCCTCCTCAGATAAAACCTACCTTTATTTCTCGGCCCTGCTTTCTCGGCCATAAACTACACTCATTTGGCATCTGATTGTTGGTGGCAGCTGTTTGATGGGGTAAATAAAAATGCAGTAAATAATAGATGGCTCAGATCCTCTGTTTGTTTGGTGCCTGCGCGAAGCGGTGCAGCGCAAACGCAGGCTTAGACGTATATGCAGATATGTGCGTGCCGACACGCATGCAAATATGCAACCTAATGCAAATGCGTCTCTGTCATTGTTATATCTTCTGACAGTGCAGTACGCTTTGTGGCACTGCCATGGGATTCAGATCAATTACTCGAGGTATTATTTCATCTTAAAAAGGGCTTGTTTGGTTTGTGGCTTGTTTAAATGCAGAATGAATACACTTGAATGGATCCTTCTGATCCAGACGGATACATAAACACTCAGATCTGCCATATATATAATGGTGAGATGCCCAATAAATTCCTTTTGTTAGCTTCGGTGCCTAATTGATTTGGATCTGTTTAGAAAAGACGATAAAAAAGACGGGGATTTGGTGTAAAATGGAATGGGGGGAGGCATCTGTTCCCCGGAAACTGCTCCCCATCAGCCAAGCTCCATTACTGGGCCTATTCACTGCAGTATTAACCCTGTGTCAATGGACCTGTCCAGTCTGCAGACCCCCTGTCCCCCACCCTTACCGCCCAGCTGGCCAGCCCGAACCCCGCTAACCGTCCAGCACCGGCGTTTTTTTCCAGCCTGATAAACGCTCATTTCCTGCCGAGCGGATGTAATTCCTGAATCCCCTTTGCTTAGCTAATTTACAGCCCTGCGCAGGCAATTTTCCTCCGCGCCATATGAGGCGAGCTTCGCCTTCTCTCAATTACCGTAAATTGTCTGCGAGCGCAAGGAGCTGTGAGACATGAACCGAGATGGCTGGAGGTGATTGGTTGGAAGGGGTGGGGGGTGGGTGAGGACCTCATTTTCCCAGGGCGGGGTGGGGCGTAACGCGTCGGGCCGGTCCGCCCAAGCATGGCCAGCGTGTTGTGGACCGTCACATACACTGAGCTGAAGCTGATGGCTAATTTACAGATGGTCTCCCCAAACCCCCACGGTCCGTGGCCCGTAACCAGAGCCAGTGAATAGCTGACCTCTTTATAGTGTGTATGATATACGTTGCAGGTGCATGCGGGGTTATCTATTATGAATGAGACATGTATTGCTCGAAGCATTAGTAATGTATGAGCTGGGCTTTGGTGGAGCGCGGCTATGGGTCCTAGCAGCAGTCTCGGTCCCTGCCTTGCCTTTCCTGTCTCTCTCTCTTATACACTCACACAGTGCTTCTGATAGCAGCACTAACTCATGTTACAAGCCATAGCACCTGACAGCTCCTGCACATTCAGCACCGCCTGTCCGATTTGGATGCTGGGAGTTCTGCCTCAGGGGCCACACTCTACTCTCTCAGCTCTTCTGAGGAGAGGAGGAGAGCTGCCTTGACCAGCCCCTCTCTCTCTCCAACTCTGCCTGTCTATATTTAATCTGTCTGACTATAACCACATCTGGATCCAAAGCCCCGCCTCCTCCTGTTATTTCTGCTGGTGATGAGCCAAATCCTACTGCTCCAGTATAAATTCAAAACCTCTTCTACCCCAAAAAGTAGTTGTTTGTAAGGCCTGATCAAAGCCTGTATTTATGGCAATATTTTGAAAAAATATTTGAATCACTTTATATATTCATTTTATGTATATAATTACATAAATAATTATTAAAATCATAACATCGTATAAAATATTAAAATCATAACATTTGTTTAATAAATTATTCTGATGGAATAAAAAATATAAAAATATATTAGCTACATACTTTTTTATTTTCATATATATAACATACCATTAAAAATTAATATACATTACCAATTTATATAATACATTCAACAATACAACATCTTTTGTTTCGGATCAGTGGTTCGGAGCACATATCAACCTGCCAAAATCACGCCCGTATAGTATAGTATAGTATTTATTTAGTCTGATTTAACCCCTAAACAACAAAAGACATCTGACAACCAATGGAACAGCAATGAAAGAGTCCAAAGGGGATGGGAGGTGGGGGTGTACGGGCACGACATTGGAATACTTGGGCATTTCTGGATTTCACTCAGTGGCATTTTATATCCCCAGTCTGTCTGTGTTCATCTGTTCACCTGGACAACACTAGGGAAAGGCACATTATATTCCACACCAAGAAGCCACAAAAACCACCTGAAAAATGTCGCCCGCTTCCATAATTGATGAAGTTAGGCGGGCTCTCAAGACTTCAGCTCTGTAGACTTGCTACAACTCGCTCTGTACCACCACCAAACTTTTGAGAGTGTGGCGGTCCTCAACCAACAGTGTCTCTCACTCCCCCTCTCTCCTCCATTCAGATGAATTAGTAAAACTTCCATTAATAATGCAGGCATGTTTGAAGCCACAAAAACCAGAGATAGTGAGTGACTGAACAAGTGAGCATGGGCAGAGAGCGAGGGGCACAAGAAGAAACTCGGCTTCTCTCAGATATCATGTTATAAACGTGAGAGGAAATCTCATCATACATAATCTGTGCAGCGGCGGACCGCCGGAGAGGAGTGGTTGAAAAAGACGAGAAGGGGCTGCAGGATGGAATGATTATGACAGGAGGCATCACTCAGCAGCTGTTTAGAGGGTGGAAAAGGGGCCATAAATCAATTTCACACCGATTATGACACAATGCAGAACTGCGTGAGCTCCGCGGAATTAGCTGTGCACACCGAGGATCATGTTGGGCTAAATTGATCCTTGTAAAGGAGAAAAAGGAGAAGAACTGGCACTACAGAGGGACAGAAAGAAAGACAGAGGGAGAGAGAGGAAGCCAGCTATGAGGCTTTAAAAGACGAGAGATTACAAGGAACAGGGTGGGAGGAACAAAAGTGAAGACAGATTACTGGAGAGAGAGAAAGAAAGATGGAGATAAAGAGGTGCAAAGAGGAAGAGTGGCAGCGGGTCGCTTCTGGTCAATGTTATTGTGATACTGACTATCGAACTGATGGGGAGAGAAACTCACATGCCACTGGGAAGCAGGAAATCATATGAATCAGTCTAGAACGTGATGAAAACCTTTCAAACGTTCTGACACAAACATATGCAAACAGACACTGAATCCAAATGTAAAATGTAAAAATGTAAAAACAAAACAAAACAAAACAAAAGATCAAACATTCCAATGAGGAACAAAATGTTATTTGGATTATTTTCAAATTCTGCTGGAGAACAAGATAATCAGGTTTTACACAAACTTGTGGAATTAAAGCAGTTTGTGTGCAGCTGTCATTAAAGCAATAGCGCGGCAAACCAAAGATGTTATAAAATTGTATTTTTGTATTTTCATGTATTTTTATTCATTTTTTCACTCAAATTGTTGTGTTGATCATATAATTCATATAAAATAATAATAATAAAACATTTTGTATTAAATTGCAAAATATGCAAAACAAGCATGGTATAAAAGGGTTGTCCCTATTCTCTTAATAGGGACTTTAAGCAGCAGCTGCTGATACAACGGCAACGGCATTCTGGCGTTCTGTTGCATATGCGCAAATTTAACTGCCACTTCTTGACGTTCTACTGTAACCGTCTACTACGGGAGACTAGCCGATTTGCCGTAGTCGATAATACATGACAGACTAGATAAGTAAATGTTATGTTCTTGCGTTCTTTAGCCACGGCAGTTGACAGTTTACTTCCGGTTGTTGTTGCCGTTCCATCAACAGCTGTTGCTTAAAGTCCCTAATGATTCATGGGTGTGTTTTGGGTGTAACATGCAATAAACCAATCAGAGTCTCATCTCCCATTCCCTTTAAAAGCCAGTTGCGCTCGTGCCATGGCGGATTCGCTATTTACATGCCGTAATTTGAAAGTGAAAAAACTGAACACTTCTCTAGCGAGGAAACAGATCACTTGACATGACGTGCTACCATTGCTAATTCCCACATGTGCCCTCTATGCCAATAATCTTCCCCATCTTAACAGACAGAAGCATCTCCAACCAAAAGAGTGTATAAAGAGATCTGTGCACAAACGGGAAGCTTTTGTTGTTTGGGGATGTACTTGGAAAACAGTTTTCCTGTAAAGCATTTAATTCACTTAATAATAATAATAATAATAAAACTAGGTTAGGGTGAAGAGAATGTTAGCGGTGCTTTCCCATGCAATGCTAGGGTAGTGTGGATGGTTGCCAGGATGTTGTTATTTGGTTTCTAAGGTGTTCTGAGGTTGCTAGGGTGTTTGCTAGATGGTTGCTACTGGCCCAACCCAAAAAAAAGAAAGAAAGAAAGAAAGAAAAAGCCTATCCTCAAGTCCCCTTTGCCTCCTTCAGAGTAAATCTATGAATTTAAACCATTTTGAACATTACAAATGTTAGAATCCATTAGGAATTTGAATTTGCAGCAGGATTTCGGTCAAAACCAACATGAAGCCCAATTACATTTATTTGATTCAGACAGAACTATAAAGACTACAAAGGGATGGGATGTTCCTACTCAGTGTAAACAGAGGTCTTGTTGGGTGGAGACCATTAAGCTCTCCAACTCCACATGCTCTAAGAAATCCAGTGGATGTACTTGAAAGTGCATATCTCACAGTCATATACATGATTCATTCATCTACACACACACAAAAAAGATCTTTTCTCACCCGTCAGTCCAGTTTAGAGGAAGATGCTTGCTGTGTGTCATAGTATGCGAATGGACCCCTGTTGAAGCGCACAGATCGTGATGATCACAGGCGTGTGATCGGAGGCCAATCGGTCCGGTAATGATGCTGATGTATCATGCCAGTAAGTACAGGAGCACAAGAAGCCCCTTAAGCAATTATGCCAGCATTAAATAATCATTACGCAACCTCATCAGGAAGCCTGCATATTCAATGCTAGGGGGGAGAGAGAGGGGAAGAGCTACGTGATTTTTAGAGGAAAATGAAGTTCTGGACTGATGAATATTGAGCAGTATCAGACCAGGCAGGCGCTTTGATAAGGCCGTTTCTAATGAGGAATGGCCTGTTTTACACACATTTAAAGAAAGGGTGAGCCGAGAAACACATGCCCAGAATGAAAAAGTATTCAGAGAGAATAAATGGTCTTGTAGGAAATGTTACACGAGTTTCATCTTAGGCTGTTTAAACACTTGATTTGCTGTAAATGTTTGATTTTAACCCAATTTCGATTTCACCCTACTTAACCTGCATAGTGCACTTTCGGTCACAAACTGCACATTTGCGTCATCAATGTAGGCGCTAATGGCAGCTGTTTACCCCTGCAGCTATGTAATGATTTACGCAAAGATGCAAAATTATTCATATCAATTCACATCTCAGGACAAATGTATACCGTACCATTAAGAACTGTAATGGAGTGAATCACTAGATCAAATTTCAAGCAGACTTGGTGCTTTTAAAACCAACCAAATGAAATTAAAACTACCTCACAATAAGATTCAAATCATGATAGATGTTACAGTTCAATACAACGTGATACATCACAATTTCATAATTGATTCACCACTAAAATAAAAAAAAGTAAAATTACCACTTTGACTTTTGCGGTGAATACACAAATGAGCTGTTCACACAAGCAACACCATTTCGTCTTCTTACCGTTAAAATACCATTTACACATCAGTACCAAAATACATGTAAACTCTGTCATGTCAAACTTCATAAATTACCTTTAAATTCTTCTCTTCCTCTACCTGAATGAGAAGGACTTTAGTTTCTGTCCAATTTGAAAACAATGACAGTTATGATTGGCCCAATCATAAAAAAGATTTCTTTTGCACAAGTAAGAATCATCGTGTCCATGAGATTAAGAATGAATCTGTGGGTTAATTTTCCAATCACTCTTGTTCCTTATAAATCCGAAGTTAATGAAGAAGCAGTTTGTCTTAATTGTTTTAGACAACTTGCTTCTTCATTAACTTTTTTGAACTGTAGAACACATTTAAAAAAAATAATAAAATAAAATAAATAGATACTAGTTTTTTTTTTTTAAATATTTATAAAATTATGTAAGGAAGAAGTATATTACAATATATTAATATAGTTAGGGATGCCCCGAGCCAATCTCAATGATCGGTAACGGGGCTGATTAAGCTTTTTTAAACGGATCGGTATCGGTTATCCTAAGCCCGATCCGTTATTTTACATCAACCGTCAAAGTAGGGGTCTTGCAGTAGGTGGCAGTATGCATCTTCAAGTGGGTTGACCAACCGCCATTAAAAGGACAAGAAGAAGCTCAAATGTGTGTGTGTGATGCCCAAAAACCAACAAAGTCTGTTCTAGCAGTTCAGACACACTTTCAAGCTTTTGTAAAATCACTCGAAAGTAATTTATTTACTATTTATTTTTATCTGCCGTCAGACTGTCTGAGATGACGTTGCCATAAAGAATTGCTAAGGATTGCGTCTTGTTTCAGTCTTCTTGACTGACATGCATTCTCACACCGCAAGCATCTTGCTTTCAACCCCTAAATCTACTTTTTCTTCTTTTTGCAATTTTTCTGCTTAATTGTACATATAAAATACAAAAAGACCACACAGTCTGTTTACAACGTCTGTATATCCCTGTATACATTGGATTGATTTGAATAACTTTAATGTACTTGAAGTGTGCACCAAGCACAGGACTAGGTATCGGCAAATAATCATTATTAAATGACTATCGGGGGCATAAAAAACTTGACCGGGACATCCCTAAATGTAACTGTATCAACACAGCCCTAAAAAACACCCAATCTCATGTCAAGAAATCTCAGTTGTGTCTTTTTGTTAAATCTTGGTGAGCTCTGAGGCCCAAAGAAGTGCAAGTTATCTGTAGTCTGGAGTATCAGAAGACATCAAAATGAAAAACCCTGCATGATGCTTGCAGTGCACTACAAAGTGACGGGGGATAAAAATGACCTAATATTTTCAATGGAAGTGAATTAATGGATTTTCATTCTCTCCAAAGTGCTGCATGTGTAATTAAGGAGGACTGGCCAGCCGGGGGCTTCCGCGGTGCTTAGCAAACCGTGGCTGTCTCTGAATGTGACTATGCCGCAGCACTGTACACTCTCTCTCTCTCTGTGTGTGTACTTACATGGTTTTTAGCGTATAAGAATATGTTTATCTCAGAGTGTGCAGTGTGTGATGGAGTGTGACGCTGAGGTGAGTCGGGGTGCGAGAGGTACGTCTCCCACACGCAGCGTTACATTAATTCGACTCGTACAGATGAAGTAATATCTGGAGGGTAGTGTAATTAGTTCAAATTCAATTGGACTCAAATACTTCATTATATACCTGCCAACAACACCAGGGATTGATAGCCACAGTTTCTTTTTCAATTTCCTTTTTTTCCCTTCATTAATGGCTTGGAATTAATAGAATGACATGGTCGAGCCAAGCAATGCTAGAGGAGAACATTACAGCACCAGGGCTGTATCATGGGGTTATCGTAAGCTTGGCAAGAATTAAAACAATTTGTTTCTTGGTTTCATTTTTTAGGCACTTACAGCATGTAATCTGAGTACTGGAAATATTGAACATTCATTTGCAAGTATGCAAAAGTAACAATAATAATGGAACAAAATAATAATAATAAAAAGAAATACATTTTCTATGATTTTCTAATGTTTACAAAGAGACACTGAATCAAGCACATTCCAAGTGAACAGTCTCCTACATTACCCATAACCCCCTGGAACTTTCCACTTCCTTCCTGTAAACATCATATGAATCTATTTTTCAGGCTCTGACCATTTAAGATACATATTAAAGATATACATTCTAACAACAATAGTGCAAATCATAACACATTATTCTTTTTCTTTTTTTTTTTTTGTTAGTCCTGGCATGACGATGTCTTACTTCATGTAACACTCTTGCATTCAGAACTGTGAATGCAATCGTAAAGACACTCCACACAAACACATTCGTATAAACTAATGCCCCAAACTCAACGCTGTTGTCTTATTGAAATATTTGTTTGCACGGCTCAGTGGCCTTTAATCTTCCAGGGATCCGATTTTATATTTGTCTTCGGTGGATTTACTCCCTAACTCTGCCTCTGTTTACCCAGTGTAATTGACAAGCCACTTAGAGGAATGGGAAAAGCAAAGTGGGGCGGCATGCCCTGTGCATCAGCATGCCTCCTCCAGTCTGTCAATGTGTGACTGTATGTTTGTTTAGCATCTGCTATACTTGTCTAAAAACACTTGCCTGATGCACAGGGGACATCAGTTCTCTCCCTCTCTCTGCTGTCTGCTGACCTGTGGCTGACACAATCAGCTTGTCACTGCATGTAATAAAGGAAGGAGATATTCTGAACTTCCTGCTTCTACTTTTAGTATTCTTAGGGTGCTGAATATGTTTGCTGGCCTTCATATTCCACAAATTACTTGACAGAAGTTGACAAGTTAATGAGAACATAAATGTCAAATTCGGTGAGTTGGTGCGATGGAAATACAATCCCGGAAATATTTTTCAAATTTAATGCCACATTCTTTAATTAGAAAAACATGTTATTTCAGGTTTTTGTGATAAAAGTTCAAAGTTCAGAATCATACAGATGACGCTATGGATCAATGCTTAAAGTGTATTTATACAGCATCCCAAAAACATATTTGGACACTTAAAATGTATCAATTTCATCACATTCAATGCAAAATATCACACATAACATTTGCAAACAAGAATTATTTAACTTTTTTGCAATTAATTTTAACTAAGGTTATTTTTAGTGAAAGTATGAAATTAATTACCCTCAAGTTTCTACAGGTTACATACAATATTATAATTATATTATATTGTATATTGAAAATAACTTGAGAAATGTTTTGCTTAAACAATGTGCTTATGTATGTATGTATGTGTGTGTGTGTGTGTGTGTGTGTGTGTGTGTGTATGTGTATATATATATATATATATATATATATATATATATATATATATATATATATATATATATATATATATATATATATATATAAAAAAATAAAATTGATCTTTTTTTTTTTGCTACATAATGCAAAGACACTTCATTATTTTGGACACCTAAAATATTTTTTGACCATTTTTTTTTTTTTTTTTAATAACCAGCAAACAAAATGCACTGTGTTTGTGGAGGAATGCTGTGTGGCGCAGTGCAAATAAATAAAACAGAAGCTGTTCTTTTATCGTTCACAAAATGCACCGGTTATTTGTTGCCATCTGCCCCGTAGATGAAAGGTTAAAGTTACAAAGAGGGTCTGATGTTGCATGCAGGTTTTAGTGCCAACCTTGGAATGAGCTTTTGACATCTTGCAACAACAGTTCAATACCCATCTAGGGGAGCCTCCATCGCCCGTGTTTGACGGGGGAGCAGGCAAAAAGACGAGCCTTGGCACCTGGTGTCTGAAAACCCTGTGACTGTTCTCAGCTGGGGGGAGGAGTTCTGGCTGATGTAAAAGCTATCTTTGATCTGAATAAAAAGCTGAAGGCTCTGGAAGGGTGCACTTTGCCATTATTCATGGGAACTTCAAAGCCTTCGTAATTAAATTGGAAGAATACCTAACAAAGAAACAGCCACAACGGAAAACTAAAGGAGGGAGAGAGAGAGAGAGAGAGAGAGAGAGAGAGAGAGAGAGAGAGAGAGAGAGAGAGAGTAGGAAACAAGGAGAAGGAGAACAAATACTGGCGCCAAAGCGAAGCCATGTCGAGCAATGTCTGGAAAGATCCTGAGGGATGTTGGGAAGTGGTGCAACCCCAGAGCACAGATGGATCTGGAGGTGGATCTGAGAGGCGAATCACATCATCTCTCCCCTCCATCCACTCCAGGAATGCCACAGACTAGCGTACAGCCTGCTATGATGAGGCTGACCACCGTCTACCTCAGTTTGTTCAACCAGACTGGTCTGTGGGGCCAGCAACCTGCTAGATACCCCCTTTATGCCCGTAAAATTACCTCCAATCCATCATCTATCCCAGATATGACCTAATCGATAGGTGGGCTCCCGCTGCTGCCAATGTCAGGGATTTTTTTCCTCCGTCAGAAGTTCTGTGAAGGTAAGAGTGAGGTCGGAAAAGTGCCGGGGAAAGTGCTGAGTCGCCTTCAGCCCACAGACTTTATTCATCTTATCAAATTACAGCCACCTCAATAACCATCTCGTGGGACTTGAGACTGAAGAACAAGATTTCTCAATATTTCCAGCCCTGCTTGATTTCATTGTTTTTATTATATATAATTGTATTGTTAGTTATTATTTAAATAACAGCGTACAATTCTGTACATCTTTATTCATATGCAAAGTTTGTTGCATATTTGTCACATCTTTCCTCACAATTTATATCCTATTTTTAAATTCAAGATAAAATATATTTTTTTTTACACCTGCTAATTTAACACTAGAAGTCCCAGAGATTTGTAACCCTCCTTTAGCCAAGTGGATGCTAACTGGCTAGTCTTTTGGCTATCATTAGCATCAATTCATGTGTAAATATGGTCATTACCTGGGCAATCTGCAGGGGGGTTGGGGGTGTGTGTGTGAATGGTTGCTGGTGGCTTGTTTGTATGTGTGGGGGAGGGAGGGCTGCTAAAAGCAGAGAACTTGATTGACCATGGGCCGGTTTCAGAAAGGAGGTTAAGTGAAAACTCTGAGTATGTTAACCCTGAAATGAGGGAGTGCAAGTGATGTTTAAAAAGTTAACTCACTCATTCACACTGCAAAAAGGCTTTTCATACTGAGTATTTTTTTATCCTATTTCAAGTAAATTTAAAAAAAAAAAATCTTAAATCAAGATGGATTTTCTATATGAGAAAATTATATATGATATTTAGTCTTGTTTCCTGGGGGGGATCTAAATTAAGTGCATTTTACTTAAGTAAAATGATCAATATCTGCCAGTGTGGTAATAAAAATAATCTTAATGCAAACGGAAAGTGTTGGAGTGTCTACCCAGGTGAAAAAAAAGTGCAGTAAAATACACTATTTTAGTACACTTTTACACTTCTATAACGTACAGTGCTCTATTTCCGTGCACTTATTTTGTACTTAATATACTAAAAGCTCTTCTTTAGTACTTCTTAAGATAATCTTAAGAACATCTAAGTGTACTCAACTGTGCTATTTTGAGGCACCATGAATTTGAACTAAAATGTGCTTTTAACATACTATCTCTGTATAGAAAAATGAATTTAGTTACCACTTGTAGTACACTTGAACCCATCTTTCAAACACTTTTAAAAATGGACTTATGATGTATTTCAAATATAAGATTAATATATAATGAATATATACAAAATGTATTTATAATATATTGCCTTCAACATTACAAATACATTTTGTATATATTTATCATATATTATTCTTAAATTTGAAATAATTCATAAGTGTATTTCCAATGTCTGATGAGTACATTTAAAGGTGTATGAAAGATGGGTTCAAGTGTACTCTAAGTAGTAACTAAATATTTTTTTTTTTAAATACAGATAGTATGTTAAAAGCACAGTTTAGTGTAATGTTACCACAGACAATTTCTTCACATCGCTGTCACTTGTGCATAAACTTCTTAGCCGGAAAAGGTTGGTTTCTTTATTTTATTTTGTACTATTTTTATCAATAAATCTCAGCAACAAAGGAAAAAAAAAAATCATGTGTGTTGATTTCTCCCTAAGATGGCAAAGTGAAACACAAGTTTCCTTGAAGTGGCTCAGCATGGCCCCACATTGTTTACATAACAAAAGCAACTGTTCACAGCTGATTAAGGATATTAGCCTAAAGCCTTCCAGCCCATCGGCTGTCCTGCGGGTTTTATAGGTAGAAAAGCCAAATGGCTGCTCTCTGGGACTTCTAGTGTTAAAAAAACATTTTCATCTACTGTTACATGAAGCATGTTTTCTCTTAATATACTGTAAAACCCGTTCAAATCTAAGGAGTTACAGTATTTCAACATGATTTAACCTTTTAGGTTCATTCAGTCATATTACGTAATATCTATGACTTTATAATACAACAAACCACATTTTTAGGTTACTTGAAAAAACATTTTTTACAGGAATCTACATAAATGTTTTCATATTCAGATAACTGTTTGCTGTTCTTTTACTCTTTAATTTGCACGTATGGCATCAGAAAAGCCTCTACCTGGCTTCATATGCAACTGAAGGCACTCCGAGCTGGTTCCCTCAAGTTCAGTGTGAACGGCTCGAGCGATTAGAGTAATTCCTTATGACAGAACACGCGGAGCAGCTAGCATCCAAAACATCCCTCTGCCTGGCCTGTTTTCATTACACAGCATCTCACTCACACACACAAAACTAGTGATCAACCTCAACAGCAATCATCTTAATTTCTAATTATCCCAATTAATGTATGCAAATGGGGTTAATTCAAACTTATTGAAACCGTTTCGAAAGCTGTGCTATCAGCGAGCAGCTCCATCAATTAACATCAATATTTGTCTTGCTTTTATTATTTAATTTTCCCATGGTAATGGCCACAATTAGCAGTAATTAAGAGCTTCCGTATGCGAGAGGAACCGAGCTGTTGATTAAAAGCGAATTGAAAGGTGCCAAAGCTAGATCCCTCCCTTCCAGCTCCTCTCCCCTCAGGGAAAAAAATGGGCGAAGAGAGAAAAAAGAAAATTTAATCAAGATTTTCAAAATGGAGCTACATGAAACTGATCTACAGCCTTGTGAGAAAAAACATACACATACTGGCAGCAAAGATTTCTACAGTCTGTCGAGAGTATCAAAAGAGGGTGATTAGTTTTGAATGTAAAGGCTAGGCGCTGCAATGCATGCTGGGCAAAGTGTTCTCTGACATATATACAAAATGGAGTTTCAACAATCAATTTGCAGCAGTCACAAAGGAGGCGATATGTCAGCGCGCATTTCATTAAATTTTCTGCTTTCTTTGTTTCTCTATGGTACGCAATGAAAGGCTCTGTTAATCAGAGGCATATGTTGGATTATTTATTGCAAGCATGATAATGTCATTATTGTGCATGCGGGGCCACAGGGACTCGCTTTTGCTGTGCGGGTGTAGAACAGCACGCAGATAATGCATTCAGCAGAATTACACTAATACCAGCAAACATAAAAATCCGTCGAACAAAAATCTAAATCATTTCTGCTAGCTGGCCCTATAGGTTAATATTACTTTGCCTAACAGCAGGTAGAGACCTGAACGAAATGAAAATTGCAATTAGAGTAGAATTGATTAATAGACGGCCCTGTATTAAACTATGCTTGACTAAGCTATACATAATTCACTAGCCGTGTTACTGAGCTTTGCTTTAGTATTGGACTGAAAATGGCTGCAGGGTTTATGTAGCGCTAATTGTTCAGCAGGTGAGCGTCTGTGCTAACAACACTGTATTACCCTTCGGAACGCTGGAAATGAACTCATTCATTTACAGACCACAAGAGCACAGGCTAGCTAACTAAAACCGTGTTGTAAACATATGAAACTGTCAGCAATTAGGTCTAGCAATGTGAAAAACACATCACGCTGCTGAGGTCAAAGGCTACTGAACTTTAAATGTCAACAACAAATGTCCATCGTTAAGGTACAATTTCTACGATATCGTGTTGGAATGTTGTCGCGTTTGACAGCTGACTGATGTGCGCGCCGAACGCTAAGGTAATTACCGAGGGGGACCGCATCACTAGTACCATCTAACTACCGTAACCTTCTGAATGTCAGGTTGAAGACCTCGTCGTACCGTCTACGATCCCTGCGTCGGAGGACCTCCTGCAGACGCTACACGTACGAAGCGAGGCACGCTAATTAAAAACACGTTTTCACGCTAACCTTTAAAACGCAAACCCTTGCTTTAATGGCCTTTAGATAACGTGGTACCTGTGCTATCAGGGCTGCGCACCTATGTCGATCCTCGCCTCACCTTTACATAGCTCTCTTTCAATTAGATATAGCGAGAGGGAGAGTGAGAGAAGGGGGAGAGAGATGACTTGCGTCTCATTTTTATGTGAGCAGAGACTTGAGGGGAGCTGTCTATAGGCCCTTAATTTACGGCGGAGCAAAAGTGGCTAAGCAGATGGAGACAGATACAGTGGGACACGAACTTCTCGTACACACACACACACACACACACACACACAGGCACGCGCATGCAGCTTCTGTCGTAAATTATGCTGAGCAGTGGAGAATTTATGGGGCACAAATATCTCAGTACCAGCCTATCATTTCCTAAGCACTGTCAGTGTAATTCTTTCCTTGCCTGTCTAAACACACAGATAAAGCCAGTCTTGACTACACCAGAGACTGAGAAGAGACAGATAGACATGCTTAGGGATGGGGAGGTGGCGGCGAGGAAAAAAAAATAACCATGTGGAGATCGAGTCGAAGGAAATGTCATATGTTTGCTAGCATGTTAAAACGGGCGTTTAAATTCAAATATCACATATGCAGCTGTGATGCATTACTGTCGATGTGTTTGTTTAAAGGAATATTCCGGGTTCAGTATGAGGTAAGCTCAACCGACAGCACTTGTGGCATAATGTTGACTACCACCAATTAATACCTCTTTTCTTTAGTGAGGCACTTACAAATAGAAGTGAATGGGCCAATTTGTAAACGTTTTAAAAACTCATTACTTTGAATAGTACAAGCACAAGATGCAAACAATATGTGTTAACATCATTTTGATGATGAAAACAACTTTACAGCTCATATAATACAAAATTTAACAGAAGAATTAATGTACAATACCTTTCAAAAGGTTCAACTTTTTGAATGATATTAATACTTTTATTCATCATGCATGGTAACAGTAAACACATTTATAATGTTACAAAAGCTTCAAATTCTGTTATTTTGACCTTTCTATTCATCAAAGAATCCTGAAAAAAGTATCAATGTTTCCACAAAAAATTAAGCTAAAACGGTTTTCAACATTGATGTTGTTTGAGCACCAAATCACCATTAAAGAATGATTTCTGAAAGATCATGTGACACTAAAGATTGGAGTAATGATGCTGAAAATTAGACTTTTCCATCACAGGAATAAATTGCATTTTAAAATGAATTAAATTAGAAAATTGTTATTTTAAATTGCAATAATATTTCACAATATTTCAGTTTTTACTATAGTTTTGATTAAACATATGCAGCCTTAGTGAACATAAAGGACAAATCTTTTTGACCCCAAACTTTTAAACAGCAGTATGAGTGATTTTTATCAAATAATAAGCTTTATATTTATGCTTTTAAATCCAATGAAAATTGGACCCATTTACCTCCACTGTAAATGCCTCACCATAACCTTGATTGTTAACATTATTCCACAAATTCTGGCAATTGAACCCAGGATATTCCTTTTAGAATGTGTTAAATGTAAAGAAGAAGTCCAAAACTTTAGAAAGCAGAAAATAAGTAAGCAAACAAACAAAAAAAAAAAGTGAAAAAGCCACTTTTAAGTATTCTTCTCATACGTATCAAAGCCGCCATGGATGCCAAAGGGTCCGTACACCCAATAAAAAGAGTCTCGCTCAACATACTAGGTATGGCTGAGAAAAAAGAGAACATTTTGAACCAGAACAGCAAAGAAATAGCAAAAGAGATGAAGGGGCAGCATTATAAATTCAGCTCCAACTTTACGATGTGAGAGATATACTTCAGGTTCAGTGCTGAGATTTCTGGGCTTGCATAGGCTTAATGGGAAAGGTGGTCGGGGCTGGCGTATGGCGTGTGCCCTTTTGCTACCCTCGAAGTCCTGTCCATGAGCAGCGTGCAAAGAAGAAGAAATGGCATCCAATGAATTTAGCCAGCTACTTTCCTCTTGCTAAAGTATGGAGCTGAAGTACTTTGCATGTCTGCTAAGGAAATGAAACCATCTCACACAGCTAATTAGCTCGTCTTAGAGGCGCAGCACAGAGGAAAATGCAGTTGGATCGCCTCAAAAAGTCGTTCAGTCGAGTTGATCTGGGGGAGGAATGATCAGTACAGGCCGTCTCAGTGAGGATAGTGATCTCTTAGCTGCGTAAGTGATTAAAAGAAACATAAATAAAACATAAAATGGAGGATAAATGAGTGTGAATACTTCACTAAAAAATCTACATGCATTATATCAATGCTCACATGTCATGAAGAATAAATTAGACAATTTAACTTCAATCAAAATCTAAATAAATTTGAAATGAACATTTCTGTGTAGAATATTATTCAATTTAGTTTTTTAACATTTTTACAGTCAATCTGCTAAATGTGATCCAATAAAAAAGCTGTAATATTTAGCTACATATTTAATATTTTACATGCTTGAGTACACCCCTCCATCATGTGAAGTAACATGATGGCACAGGCAACTTTCCGTTGTCCCTTTTCTGACTTCACAGTTAAGAATAAAAGACACTAGCAAGTGGAATATGCTTTTAAAGACACACTTTTATCTTTTATAAGAATTTGCACTGACATGACATACACATGCAACACTAAAGCACTTTTTAAGTCGCTCTTCATGAGAACATCTGCTAAATGGCGTAAATATAAATTACTTGTGATACATGCATCGGTCAGTAACAGCCTCCGCTACACGGCCCACGCAGAGACTGGATTTCAACACTGTGACACACAATAGGTGAATAAGACGTATAGTATGGAAGCATGAATTGATCTGCGCACCACATCTGCACTGATACACAGCTAACTAACTATACACTCCAGCCTGAAGTCTTCTAAGCATCACAGGGACTTCAGAGATTTATTAAGACCTATCCAATGGATCTAGAAGACCCTGGAGGACCCAACCTTTCCATAATTCTCACCTCTGGAGGATAACCGTGGTGCAGAGCCAGTGGCGGCCCAGCGTGCATTGCAGCAAAGCACAGAAACATCAATACCGATGCACACTCTCAACACTGGGGCTTGTGGGGAATATCACACCATCTGCAGAGTTACAGAGATCTAATGCAGACACACACATGCCACTGCTCTGATGTTTCTCTCTTAAGATACAGCAACATGATGTTTTTGATTAGGTGTAGTTTTAAAACTCCTACATATTAGGCTAGTAATCTATTCTGAGTCCAACTTCTGATTTAAAACATGTGGATTTTTAAAACAGCAATTAATTGCATTAGCACAATCAACAAAAAAGTTTCTTTGAATTCTGTTTATATAAATGTGACTGATTGTATTTGCTTTGTAGATTATCTATCTTTTGATCAGAATCTACAAAATAAATGTGAACTTATAAAATATTCAAATTAAAGTATTATTTGAAAAATAAAGCATTGAGTCTACAGTTTTTTTTAACTGCTTACACACAAAATCCTTACTTGTCACACAATTTCTGAAAACTGACATTCAAACAGCAGAACCACACACCTAATCTGCAAAACCTTACACTAATTATAGGCCTTCGACTCAGTTTTCAACTTCATAAAACTTTTTGCAACACATTTTTCTATGTAACACACAAAAATCTAACAGGAAGCATCTTGATTTCCTTTTTCAAACACAATCATTGTTTCTGTCCAACTACACATGGTTGATGTGTTTCTTTTCTTTCATACTGTGTAATACTATATTCACAACCACAAATGCTTACAGTAAAAAAAAATTGGTTTCAAACTTGGTTTCGTGTTTACCGTGAATTTTTCAACATCTCTCTGCAATTACTTTCAATCTTGTTGAATGACTGTGTGTATATGATATAATGATCAAAAAGAGAATATTACGGCAAAGGTGTTTAATACCCTGAGAAACATGTCTTTTGAGTGACTTGATAGAAACCTAAACCTATAACAGGGCATTTCATGACTAAATATAAAGATGTTAAACATGACTAAACAATTAAGTGGCGATATCTGAAGCATTAACTCAAATGGTTAATCATCAGCTTAGAAAACAAGAAGCTTAGAGTAAAATGACTAATTTCTCTTGTGCGCCCAATTATGGAGGAAGATAAATATGGGGATGGCTAAATAGATGCCGATGCGGTGGCCTAATAAATAACAATACAATGCATCATTAACACTAGGGCACAGTGAAGGAGAGGACTTTGGTGAATTAGCTGCATGAACTAAATAATGCAGTTTGAAAATACAAAGAAACTTTTTTGTTGATTGTGCTGATACGATTTAAATTCCCAAGAAAATAATTACACCTTTGATTAAATCACCAGCAGAGAGCAAATATACTTACGACAAGCATTACTACAAAATTCTCTTGAATGCTGAAGTCATTGTGTTTGTGGAATCTGCAGATTTTATTTCATAAACTGGATCTCTGGAATTGGTTAGTCTTCCTTTCCTAACTGCACCACTAATGCACACTTCATTTTTATGCAAGTAAAATATATTCCTTCAATTTAAGATTGAAGGGATGACAAGACAGAGACAAATGTTGGCACATCGCAGGTATTGTAATCAATTTTTTAGTGGAGCTGATAGAAACAATATTTTAATGAGATCCAGAGCACAGCATAGCAGAGAAAACCTATGGAGAGAGTTTCCATTTAGTATTAATATGAAAATGCTATGTTCACTTTACATCAATGCAGAGCAATCAATGCTTGTCTGGGGAAAACACACTTATTGTGTGTGTATATGTGTGTGTGCGTATATATATATATATATATATATGTATATATATATATATATATATATATATATATATATATATATAGATATATATATATATATATATATATATATCTATATATATATAGAGAGAGAGAGAGAGAGAGAGAGAGAGAGAGAGATAGAGATATATATATATAGATATTTTAATGTGTGTGTTGCACCACTGCGCTATGATACTGTCAAAGCACGTACCTATTTCCTACAATAACCTGCTTTTAATCTCAGGAGTATTTAAACTTTGCTTTGATTAGTTGTCTCCGCTGAAGAGACGTTCATATCACGGGTCAAGCCTTTTTTTCTTAGAACATGTATGCACAATATAGTCTTGTTTCTAATTAGTAAAACTAATTTTGTACGAAGTGACATAAAAGAATCCCTTGAATTTAAAACAAAACTTGCATTTCTATTCAAGCACAATCCCATCTGAATGACCAGCTCATTAATTTGATCTTATCAGATGTGTTTAAGAGTAGAAACAGGCTAACTACAATACCGTTAGCAAAACAATTACCTATTGATACGCAGTATTGATATAACCGGCTATACAGATTCATCCTCATTGCAGCTGTCGTTTAGCCATAGTGTTAATTTGCACTTACTGTTTCTAGACAAACCAGAAAGAAAACGAGACTGTTTGAAGCTAACATCTGCTTTAGCAGTGGACATGAACTGATCCGTATTCCCCGGGGTTTCACTTCCATTTCCAGCCCATTATGTCATTGGTTATTGACAAGCAAGTGTATACTCAGTTACACTTCATAGTTTGAGTGAGTCCAGTTTGCGAGCACACACACACACACACACACACACACACACACACACACACACACACACACACACACACACACACACACACACACACACACACACACACACAGTGAACGTGTGTTTCAAATATCTGATCATTGTTAGCAGGGGTTGGTGTCACTCAGCAGGAAGTCTTCAGAGGGGAATGAGCTCCGAATATCTCTCCTGCGCAGCACAGAAAAAGAAACGGCTTCAACCACTCCCTACGTTTCTTTGACTCTCCTTTGACTCTCTTCTGCTCGCACTAGTCCACCCATCCAATTATATCTCATTGTGGCTGAGCATTCACATCCCTCTCAATCCCCTCTCATTCATGGATTTCATTTTCCCACACCTTCCTCTTCCTCACCTTAATGTTTCCATCCTTGTTATTCCATCTACCTCTTCTCTGGCTGTTTTCAAAGCTGGCTTTATTCCCCTGTATATAGCTCCAGACATGCGAGAGACCACCTGCAGCAGAGCAGGTGAAGCTTTTGTGCTGACAATTCAACATGTGAAATACACACAAGCGTTTTTTCCCCCCTCTTCCTATACAGTACGTATGTGTGTGTATTTTGGAGTTATACTTGCAAAATGACTTCGACCGCTGCTAGAAATGACTAAAAACTCACTGGAGAATAAGCTTCTAATATTCAGCTCCATGGCTCAGGAGAAAATCATACAATAGCGAGAATTGTTTAACTATCCTGAGCATGGGTAAAGATTTTCGGTCCTCCAGGGAGGGAGAGATGCTTGCACAAGCAGATTTACTGCTCCGTATTGACTCAAGACTTGAGAACCAGCCTCTGCCGCAATAAAAGGAGAGTGAGGGAATTTTATCCAGCCAAATTTAAATTAAATGTAGATAGAGGTCACGTTTGGTATAAAAAAAAAAAGAGTGAAGAATGTAATGGAGAATGTTTTTTTTTTTTTTCATATCTGTGAGGACCTTTTTTTTTTTTTTTAAACACTCACTTGACATTACTCCGTGACAATTCTTTTTTATTTTTGAAAGCAGATTGTATAAAACGACAGTGGTTTGATGTTTGAATGAGGTTACAGAACAAGCTACTGAACTAGAAACACGTTATGCTTCTGCAATTGTTTTGTTCTGCAACTCCATGGTGTTAGAAAACACACTGTTTGCAAAAAAATAAAAAAATAAAATACCCTGCACCACAACCTGCATCATGCTACGGCTGAAACTTTTGCTATTACATGGAAAACAAAAAGCTGTCTGGATCCCAAGCTAATTCCTAATCCAATGAAAACAGTAATGCAGCTAAACAGCATTTACCAGTGCTAGTACATGCAGTCAGCGGCCAAAACACACACACACACACACACACACGGGTGCATGACACACAAATTAACTTCACAAACATGCTGTCCAATATGTGGAGATCAGGAACGAATAGTTTGAGTTATCACAGAAGTGGCGAGCAATTTAAAAATACAATTTTATTAAATTTTAAATGATCTACATTAAAGAAGAATTAAGTGTTTTCACACGCTTAAAGGTCTTTAAGTGAAATGTATGATTTAAAAAGGAAGTGTGTGTAATGACATACACATTCAATTTCATTTTCTCGTAAAAAATACTTTCGACTTTTTTATAACTGTAAAATGAGTAAGTTTAATTATTCTAAAACACACTTTCTTTTCACTATATTGTTTCTTTTAACTCTTTTTTTTTTGTACATAGTCTGCAGTCTGAGACGAGGCACAGGTGAGAAATATAACACAAAAGAACGAAGACCAAAAAAGCGAAGAAACAAATCTTGTTACAATTCACAACCTACAAGATGTGACGTGCCGTGTGTGGCTACCATTTCAGCAGGTGAATAAAAGCAAAAAAAAAAGGCAAAAGGAATAAGGAATGGGATCCTGTAGAATCCCTGAGGATGTGATAACTCTTTCTGAATCTGTCTGTATTATTTGGGAGTGAGTCATACTAAATTTGATAGATGAGAACAAGTCTGATTCTTTCATTCATTTTTTTTTTAAACTCTCGCAGCAACCAACTTTGTAAAAAAATCTGAAATCGCTGAAACAAAATAATAATACTGAAACAGAAACAAACCCCTGCTAGCGTCTCGACTGCGACGAGCCTGATATGACAGATATTTGAGAGACGTTTCTCACAGCTAATCAATTACTGGTGTACACAAAAACAAGCCCTGACATCTTGTCGATGACATCTGTTCAAAATCAGATGAGGAATTAAGAAGACGCTCAAACGCGCAAGCATTTACAGGATGAATTCTTAAATACGCCTTATTTGTATGCACAGACACACATGTACACACACAGCGAACGGCGTTGGGACAGCAGAGGCCCGGACAGCTGGTGTTGTGTGTGTGTTTGCCAGGACAGCGACTGTTAAGGTGATGAGTGAGGAGCGATTTGGTAGCAGCATGAGGCAGGTTATCTCTCAACAGCCTTATCATTCTTTATATCTGAGTAATAACACACCGTCTAGAGGAAAGTAGCAGCCTGCCATCGCACACACCACCCGTAGTAAAGCATACACACGCAGCCAAAAACAATCACCGCAGCCCCTCACGTGCCACCCAATTTCCAAGCACCTTCAGAAAAGTCAGCCAACCCACATTCACTAGAACGGACTAATTCAGTGACATCTGTCTACGTTCAGTCAGTCATTCAACAATCCATAGCTTGCAAAAAGAAAAACACACAACTTCTGAAACAGAGAGCACTTATTAAACACTAAGAATGCCAATACAATATGGTCAAACTTCATTACAGACGTGGCTTTTTTGAAAACCTTTCAACAAAACGGTGTGAATTTTTGAACAGTGGAAGCAATGTGTGATTGACTCCAGGTAAAAAATCTAATACATAATACATCATAATACATATTTAAAAAAGACCAAAATTAAACATATATTTATATTATAAATGTATTAATACATTTATATTAAATATTATAAATATATACTTATAATATAAATATAAAAAAAAAAAAAACATGTGCAAAAAAGTTAGTATAGTATATGGAATAAAAAAGTATACAAATTTGACACTGCAAAAACTCACAGGATGAATGAAAAGATGGGAACAGAGAAAGGATGACCCCTGCCGAGGGCTTTGAGGGAGGAGGGATATGAGGAGGAGGGGGTGAACACAATGCTAGCACGTGTCACCCGCAAGTAGCAGAAGAAGAAGAAGAAGAAGAAGAAGAAGGAAGAGCAAGCGCAAGACGGAGGGATGGGGATTGCCTTACCTCGGGTAGGTAGAGGAACGCAGGGGGACACTGGAGAGAGTGAGTTAGCATCCCTGAGCCGGAGAGCAGAAGACAGCCTGTGTTGGCCATTGAGCACAGCATGTGGTAGCGGGACGTTTTGCGCATTAAGCTGGGAGATCCTCTCTCTCTATCTCTCCCTCTCCCTCTCTCTCTCTCTCTCTCTGAAACCTTCACTCTGCCTCTACTCCTTCTTCTTCTTTGTTTAGTGCAGAAGTCTTTTTGATTCTATCTGGCTCTTTTGCTGTTCTTTCTCTGGACTGTGTCTTTTTCTCAGCTGTTCTGGAGGTGGGCTGAACGCGGGCGTGTGAGTCGTCTGAACGGTCCTGGGCCCTCTGTCATCAAGGCTCGGCTGCGCACTTTCACTTACACTCTTACACACACGCACACACACATACAGAAGCCAATGTGAGCCCTCGGAGAGAGAAAAGGGGAGGTTCTGCAAGAGCGAGGCAGAGCAGGAGGAGGAGGAGGAAGGGAGAGATGCTGAGAGGGAGGAGGCAGGAGTTCCCGGGGGTATTCAAAGATCAAACAGACCCACTGTAGAAAATGAAGGGAATGTATAATGACATCACAACAGCTGATCTCGGCCATTAATTGGCGATCTCTGCGGCGCCGCGTGCGTCTTTTTCCTCGTGTAACAGAGAAGGCGACGACTCGCAAAACATTTGATTTGCTTTTGATTATCTTTCCATTAATTATTCACTCTAATCACCAGACTTGCTGTAAGATATAAAGAAAATGACACCTGAATATTCAGCTTTTGTTTAAAGAATAAACAAAGAGGTTTGTTAGTAACAATTTTAATTAAACACTTATTCAATAACTTAATGTAACGGCCAGAGTCTTGTTTGAAGGCTGTGGAGAATGAGACAGTTCTAGGCTGGACTGGGATATGTGTTGGGTTCATTTAGGGTCTTTGGGGGGTTGATCTATTTCCCTTTGGATGCAGACACACCAGATGTGCCCCCATTATGGGGCAGCAAACCCCCACCGACGAACCGTACTACAGCCGCCAAACACAACCAAGCAATCCCATCCACAATGTCCTTTGGTGGACCTTTATTCCTTTTAATAGGGTCTTTTTTAGTTTAGAGGAATATATAGTGTGGAATGAAGTACAACAGTGGAAAAACAAACATTTAGCTGCTTTGATTTTAACATAAAAAAACTCTGACCTTACATTGAATCCTGATTTACTGATCTCTCAGGTAAGAGTTATAATTGTGATTTGTACAGTAAGTCTGTTTTATGGTTTTCTTAGTAATTAAATTGTAAATTATGGTCCAAGTGCTATAAATTTCTGTTGCAAGTCAAACTTTTCAGAGCCTAAATAACTGACAGTGATTCAACAGAGCTTTGTTTTAGTGAATTAATATTAGTTAATAAAATTATTAAATATAAGTTTTGTAGGTACATCATAGTATAAATCCGAAAAGAAAATTACAAGTAACACATTTTTATTAAAATTATGTCCGCCTTAAACCAAATTTTTTTTTTAATTAAGAGGTATTTGAGAGATATCTTTTTTTTTTTTTTTTTTTTTAATATGAGAGTTATTTGCTGATAAATCATCATAGTCTGAAAATAATATAAAAATGATATAATTTTAGCAAGTGATTAAAAATGCCTGTTAAACTGATAAAAATGTGCTTGAACTGTATCTACACTCTAAAAAATGCTGGGTTAAAAATAACCCAAGTTGGTTTAAAAATGGACAAACCTAGTGATTGGGTTGTTTTGACCCAGCAGTTGGGTTAAATGTTTGATCCAACCTACTGGGTAGTTTTATTTAACCAAACTATTGTTTAAAAATGACTATATTGCTCACTTAAAATGAACCCAGAATAGGTTGAAAATGAAAATTTATTAATAAGTTTAACCTGATAGAGTTCCGCCTTTCAAAAGAGACCAAAACAATGCATATACTCCAAATGGTTTAAGAACAGCATGCAATTTACTTTGGGTATGCCTTTTTTAGGCGTTTCAGGCAAATGTCACAGCAATGCTAAGGGGTTAATAAATAATAATTAAATAATAAACATTTACTATTAATAAATGTTCACATTTTGATTATTATTGTTGCCTCTAGTAATTTTGTGTCTGATTTTTAATTTCCAACCTATTTTAGGTTCATTTTAAGCCAGCCATATAGTAATTTTTAAACAATAGTTGGGTTAAATAAAACTGCCCAGCAGGTTGGTCAAACATTTAACCCAACCGTTGGGTTAAAACAACCCAATCACCATGTTTGTCCATTTTCAACCCAACTTGGGTTGTTTTTAACCCAGCATTTTTATATCCTGGCATTCAAGCAAAATTGAACTTCTATACTGAGAATCAAAGTGAAAACATATTTTCATTTAATTCTGATATAAAGTCTTAGATATTAACCCCTTCACTAATGACTCTTACTAACACATAAATCGCTTGTAACATAAGCATGCAGTGGACATGGTCATTTTTACCACAGAGAGCTTTAGCGTGGATGAAATTGTGCATATTATTGTGTGAAAGCTTCTAAACTCCTCTTTATAGTTTAAATGAGATGTTTAGCCAATTTAAGGCGCAGAAATGGATCTTTGTGGCTCCTTTTTATTCTGCTTCTTTGTCTTAGCATGCTGTCACTACCCTGTTAACAGTGCTAATAGAAACTGATGAGACATTAGCTTTAATGAGCTGAGTGAGCTAAAGAAATAAAGATGAGTTCAGTGGACAATCATTTTCACCAAAGCTATCTGACCATAATACCAGTGGACAGCCACAAACACTCATTAGTACTAAAGGTCTCTATGTCCATTTCAAGCCTACACTCATAATGTTCAAGCACTAAAGTATACTAAAGTAGAGATTACACTCTAATACAGTGAGAGAAAATTGTCAGCTATAGATAAAAACCAATAAAAACTTCTCAACGGAAGCTAAACTGTTGCTCACCTTGTGAAATTATGATTCTTTACATGCTGTGAGTCTAAAAAATACATTACATTTAAAAACAAAATACATAAAAACAGATTTAAAAACAAATAATACAATGCTGAAATGATCTTCACACATGATGGATAAACATCTGCAAGAAAGTAAAAAACCTGAATATGTTACAGCTTGGATTTTTCACATTGCCATTTCTACAAGCTCCATTTGCAGCTGTAAAGACACTCAATCAGCGGGGACAACTGTAAGATCCCCGTTGGCACAGAAACATCAGTGCGGATGAGCGTAATGACATAAGATTTCAGACTGTATCAATCAAACCACACACCGCTACTTCAAAGCCATTCAGGTGCTGTGACTACCCCAAAACACACCCCTCCACCAGTTACAACAAATCACTTGCAATCACAGAAAGTAGATTGTGGATGTGAGCCAGTATGGTTCATGCATTCTGGATTTGCTTTTCTTTTATTTATGAGTCCATACATCCCATAGGAAAGAAAAATTAGATATTTTTAAAGGGACAGACCAGTCAAAAATGAAGATTTTGTAATTTATTCACTCTCAAATCATTCCAATTTTTTATATTCCAAACAACATCGTACCCCATTGACTTTCATTTTATGGACAAAAGAAGAACATTTTCAAAATATCCTCTTTTGTGTTCCACAGAAGAAACCGTCATACAGGTTTGGAACCACATGAAGGTGAGAAAATGATGACAGAATTTTCACTTTTAGGTGAACTATCCTTTTAATTTTTGCACAGCGAAAATTCTTAGTAATGTCTTAAAGATGTGCTACGATTCCAAAGTCTGCAACAAAAGTCATAGATTTCAATATGTATTTACACATTTCTAATCAAATTCATCCAATACCATATCATCTGAAATTTGATATCATACTCTCATCTTTTGTTTTTTTACTGTAAATCAAGAATTGTATAATTTGTCTTTTTAAGAAACATCCAAAAGAATGCTGGCATCAGACAAAACCAAGATCTCCTTTAAGTCACCTAAGCTATAAAAGAGCAATCCCTGAGTATTAAAACCTCCCGCCGAGATGCGTTTTGGTGGATTTCCTCAGATAATATCTTCATAATCAATTATTTAGCATACATATTATGTCGATCAATGGTGTATGTTGGCCGTACCCTTGCAATTTTCATGTTCTTCTGTGCAAATGAGGACAGAGGTGTTTTATCATGTCTGTCATGTCATTTATAATCTTTGTAAAGATGCCTCTCCGAAGTTCACTGGGAAGTCTGAGATTTTTCTGACTTTATTTTTTTTCAACTCATCTTTATGAGAACTTAAATGCCCTGTGACATTGAAAACTTCAAAGCGGCACTGCTGTAACTTCAAAGATGGTTTGAACTCTTTTTTTCAGCCTCCCTGTGACAGAGAACGTCTTGTTTACTGACACAATGCAAAAAGCCCAGCACGAAAGATGGGATTTGGGGGGTTGGTGGGGAAGGGGGGCATCGGGGCAAGAAGTACAACGTACAGCATCAGGGGATGGGGGTGGGTGGGGGGGGGGGTATTGAGAGCAGGAGGTGGGAGAGCATATATGATGCATTCAAAACACAAACGGTCATGAAAAGCTATCAAGTCCCTGTGAGCTCAGGATGCACGTAAAACAAGCGCATGCAAAAAGCCAGTGGTTGTCTATTGGAAAGTGACTTTCACATGCGTCGTCCCTGGCTGGTAGAGCCGCCGTTTGAAATTGGGAATCAAAGGGTCTGAATCCTGACAGGGGGCTGCCACATTAGACATTCTTCTACCCTCGTCCCCTAAGGTGCTTATCCTCTGCGAAGTGGAACAACAGCAAAGAAGAAAGTCAAATCTGTGTCCTCAGTCTTAAGGTGATTGCTCAGCTTACATTTATGCCAACAATCTGACCAAACTAGGAATAAAGATTAGTGCTGTCAAAGGATTAATCGTGATTAATCGCATCCAGAATAAAAATTTGTGTTTACAATATATATATATATATATATATATATATATATATATATATATATATATATATATATATATATATATATATATACACAATTTTCTGCTAGTACATTACGCCTTTTTCTACAGATTATTTTCTTATAGTGTCGAGGGCACAATATTATATTAAAGCTACTAAAATCTATTCCTCAAAAACATTTAAAAATGTCATTACTTTCATCATTCTAAAGGACAGGAAAGTTCCCCTAATTGAAGACTCACTCAATGACTTAATGATGTAAAAGAACAGCTGAATCAGTTGTTTTAACCGATTGGAAGAACTGATTCACAGAAATGACTCACACTTTCCATTACTACTAGGAAACACAGAAGCCTGTTCATTCATGCTGGTGTATCCAATCGAATTAGAGCTAAGTTTTAAACCACCAAAACATCATGAATCAGCTTCACAGTTCCACCATTTTTCCCTCTCTTACTTCATTGAGTTTCTATAGCAGCCAGTTCACATGGAGGTCATGAGCATTGCATAAGGCAATGGCTGTCCAACCACATTACCTGCAACAGTCCAAACAAAGCTGAAAATCTTGCAGGGTGACGCACTAATCTACCTGCAACATGAGAAAGCACTGTGATTTGCACTGGGGTAAGTTTCATCATATACAACAAACCATTATGTAGCTGTAGATTATGACTACCTGAGGCTTGCTAGTCAAGACTGCTGGGTACTTATTGTATCACATCTTACTGAACAGCAGTGGGGGTCCACAATGAATAAACCTCTGGCATGATGATTGAGAGCATGTGCTTATTTTTTCATTTCACTGAACGAAATTGAATTTGACTTCACACTGCGCCATATTGCATTAGCTCAAAGGGTAACTTGTGATTACCCAGAGTACAATGGGTTTATTAGGGCATAATTGAAAATATAATTGTAAGTAAATTAGCTCACTATTGTGCGAGTGTATTTTGAAGCGATTAGAGCTGAGAGGGGCTGTGCGATGAGTCGAAATGAAGGAGCTAATTATTGATTTGGGAATCCTGGATGGCATTTGGCACTTCCGATGTGAACCTGGGAAGCAGGAAAAGCAGAAAAAAGGAAAAACTATTGTTTTGTTTATATTTGTTTTGTTAATTGATTTAACAAGTAGCTAGAAGCATCATCAAAATAGCTATATTTATAGTAACACTTTACAATAAGGTCTAATAAGTAAATACAACAGCTATCATGGGATAACAATACAATACAGCATTTAATAATCTTCATTAATTTTAATGCCTACATACATTACCATTCAAAAGTATGGGGCTGGTAAGATGTTTCTCTTATGCTTACCAAGGCTGCATTTGTTTGATTGTAAAAAATGCAGTAAAAATAAAACAGTAATATTTGGATTTTTTTTTTTTTTTTTTTTTTTTTACAAGTTTTCTATTTTAATATACTTTAAAATGTAATTTATTTCTGTGATGACAAATCTGATTTTTTTTTTTTAGCATCATTCCTCCAGTCAGAAATCATTCTAAAATTTCAATTTGCAGCTCAACACACATTTCTTGCAGTTAAAAATGGTTTTACTGCTTAGAATGTTTGTGTGAACCCTCATATATTCTTTTCAGGATTTGATGATGAATATTTATTTGAAACAGAAAGCTTTTGTAACATTACAAATGTCACTCCTGATCAATTGAATGTGTCCTTGATGAATAAAAGTATTAATTTCTTTCAAAAAATTACAATAAATAATAATAATATTAATAATGACTCCAAACATTTGAGCGGTAGTGTATACAAATAAATGTTTATATATTTGTATACATTAAAAATATTATGAATAAACACGAATTAACAATGAACACATTTATAAATTATTCTAGATTAATAAATGCTTAAAAATGTTTATGACATATGTTTATTACCATATTTACGTATAATATGACACTAAAGAGAATGGTAACCTGTATTACTCTGTGAATGACAGGTGCTCAAATTCTGCCAACATTTATAAACTCTGATTCTGCAAATTGTTTTGGAAATCAGTTTTATTATAATGCCACCTATAGTATTACAGGAAAGGTTGAGCCTCAGAGAGCGTCTACATTTTTAATACCATAGAATGAGCGCAGAATGAGCGAGAGCATGTAACGTGTCCCTCAGGCATTAATCTCAATGTAAAGGTGTGAAGTTTCCAGTTTTAAGACTACTAGAATTGTATTAGATGACAATAGAGCACCTGAGGGACAGGGCAGTATGGGAGAGCCAACCCAGGGTGAATTACTCTAATATCTCTACATAATATCGTTTCCCACAGTGCTCTCTGTCACCCCCTCACCTGAAATATTGGTGTGGCTTGCTGTTGGCGATGGGGCAGCAAAATCTAAGAGTAGCACCCAGAAACAGAGTCCATGGCACACGGCACTATTTCTCATCTCTCTCTCTCTCTCTCTCTTCCCCACTGCCTTACAGGCCCAGGGGCCTCCCGACCCTTTTAATGTTGAGCAAATCTGTTCAAAGTTCATCCATCATTCGGGCAGCGCACTGAGACAGCGCTCCATCGGCCTCCTCTGCTGCTCCATCATACTCTCCATCACACAGTCTTTTCTTTTCTCCTCGCCCTCCAAAAAAAAAAAAAAAAAAAAACTTCAGAGACTCTGCATGCCTTTGAGGTGGGGGAGAGAGAGCGGCAAACAGCACAGCCTATGTGTGAGTACAATATCTTAACACCAAGAGTCTAAAGCGACGGATTCATTTTGAAGACGTACAGTAGAGTCTTCTGACGTCATGTGGAAATGCAATTCACCAAAGCAATCTGGCTTGTTCTGGTTTACTTCTCTCTGACACCGAGGTACAATATACGCCTGATGAAATTTAAGCTTACCTTAACCAAAATTTGCATCTCTGTGGAACAAATGAGTGTGATTTATTGAGACTGTGGCACACCGAGGGAAACTCGCTCGGCAGAAACAACGATTTACCATATATGCAACCTGCTTCGGAGCGGATGTTTCAAATGCAAGATCGTAGAGGGAAAACTTCCCGCTTTGGTTAAATCGTCAACACATCTCAAGAAGATTGCTAACTGCACCCAAGAGCATTATAGCGTTTGCGCTACTATTTTATAGCACTATTTTTTATATATATATATATATATATATATATATATATATATATATATATATATATATATATACACTGTATATGTTCCTCTGACTTGGTCAAAATCCTGCAGGCATATTTTATTAAACCTTTAACCCTTTTTCCTATAGAAAGTAGATATAAACTAAATTAAAATAGACAGTTGGCAAGTATAGAGTGGTGCACGGATGACGTCAAAACATGGAAGAATAATTCGCCACTGGTTTCCTCAAGATTTTCCAATGGGGTTTTTCAATTTATGAGTAAAATAAGGTCTGGTCAACATAACTTGATGGTCCATTTTGCTCTACAGCATAAATTACACACACCTACTATCGAGAAAGCGAATTTTGAAGCTGTAACGTTCATTTAAAACCCCATTATAAAACCCCATAGAAAAATCTCGAGGAAACAAGTGGCGAATTATTCTTCCATGTTTTGAGGTCATCCGTGCACCACTCTATACTTGCCAACTGTCTATTTTAATTTAGTTTGTATCTACTTTCTAAAGGAAAAAGGGTTAAAGGTTTAATAAAATATGCTTGCAGGATTTTGACCAAATCAGAGGAACATACAGACAGTTAAGAATGAAATTGATAAGAGGTTAATTTGGAATAATTTTTTTCATGTAGACTTCTGGAATCTCTGAGACCCCAGTCAATCTCAACAGATCATGAATGTTAAAGCTAATCTCTGAGGTTGTAATAATTATGGAAACTGAGTGAAAAAGAAAGGGAACTGAATAGACAGAGGGTATCAGGTGGAAATGGAGAGGGAGAGAGAAAGATGGAGATGGAGTGAGAGAGGAAGAGCGAGAGCGAGCACCCAGATGGAAACAACGCACCTTGGCCTGCCTGACACAGCCCTATTACCATAAACTTCATTTTTCTCCCTGAACACTCAGTAAATAAGAGCGGGAATAAGTGAACAAGCCCATCCGGCGTTTCGAGGAGAAAATGGGAAGAGAGGAAGAGGAGGAGGAGGAGAGGAGGAACGGGGGAGCTGCTGAAGGACTCCGACACAGAGGAGATGCCTCGTACAATCGAGCAGCTCTATAATATCAATCAAGCATGACGCGTAAATTTTCTTTCTCGTGCCCGTGTTGATTTATCCTCAGCCTCGCAGGTAATTCAGCTTCACTCCAGAGACCACGCACACTCGTTTCTTTCATATACTTCTTTTAGCTCCCTCCCACTTCAATTTACATATGAAAAAAAAAAAAACACTTAAAATAAGTGTTAGGTTTCAATTGCTTCTCAATCGCTTTATGGTGGTTTAAAAATGGAAAGTTATCTAAGGAAACAAGAAAAAAACAAAATAGTTAATAAAAATAGGCTTGTTTTGTATTCAGATGTACTAAATGGCAAACAAGTGATGCTGCATCTAAAGGATTCTTATCATTGATTCTCCAAAGAGACAACTAAAAAAACTACTTTATGACCACATAGTTATAACTAGCTAACAGTTGCATCAGCAACAGGCAAGTGGTAAATGCCAAACATACTATAACGGTTAGTACTCACTTCATAATGTCAGACTTCAAATCAAGTAAGGCTACTGGTTGAATGTCATTTTACTTACAAAAAGAAACAGCTCATTCAACAATCAAAATTAAGTTGTTCCCAATATATATGACTTTTTTTTCTGTGAAACAAAGGAAAATACAATAAACTGAATAGTGTTGACATAACTGGAGTATTCTAAATTTGAAAAAGATGCAAAAGTACCATAAAAGCCTCATAAAAGTAGTCCATACACCTCTTGAACTATATTACAAGTCTTATGAAGCCATATGATAGATGTCAAAATGTACAGATTTACAAAAATCAAAAACAAGGAAGGTAATCTGCAATAACCAAACTGAGGGCTTACTGTAAATACATGGCTAAATGAAGAACCAAACAAGACACAGGTGAACATAATCAATTAAATGAGTAACCATAGAAACAAACTACTATAGCAACAGGAAAAACGAAACAGGAACTTAACACAGGAAGGAAACGTGGGAACCAAAGGAAATGCAATATAAGAGTACACAAACAGAACATAACCGTTACACTAGATTGGTGTGAGAAAAAAAAAAAACTTTTAACCACTGAAAATCAGTCAGCTGAACTTGTTATTTGGATTCATGAATTAATGATTTAGAGAGGTTTTGTGAACTAGCTCAACTGATTAATTGAAAAGAGCCAACTCAAAGAGCCAACAATGATTCATTCATGATTTGGACAACATTATTTTTTTCATGAATGCTCAATGGAGTTAGAGAGGATGTCAACATTTTCAGTAATTCATGATTTAAATGTAGGTCTTTTCCTGTATGACTTTAGAAGACTTGTAACCTGGTCAATTATTCCTTTAAATATAGGCAGCTATTATATGCTATTTATGCTAGGTGAAAATAGCAATATATTCTATTTACACCATGTAAAACTATCAGTTCTTTGCAATAAGAGTAAATAAAAATTTTATGCTATAAAAACCCTCCCTACACCTTCCCCTAACCCTACCCAATAAGCACTTTTAATATTTTTAAACACTCGTTTGCAGTTTATTTCCAAACCATAAGCTAAACATCTACTGTATCAAGAGATGTGATATCGTTTTTTGGTAGCAGTTTTTTTTTTTTAGTTCAATACAAACAAATTTAATAGACGTCTGGATACTGTACATCTGCTATCAAAGTATTACAGTCCATATATGGACTCGCTTGCGTAGAAGTTAAATTACACCAGAACCTCGACACTGCAAACGCAGCACCCAGCGGAGAGTCACGGTAAACCCTCAGAAGCAACGGTAGAGCACCGCTGCAAAGAAACAGGTGTGGAAGATGAGGCCTCTCTCACAGGAGCGCTAATACCCATTGGCACAGCCTCTGCAGAAGTGGGCCGCACAGCATGGCACTGCACTGAGCCGCAGCGACGGGGAACAGCTGGTAATGTGGGGTGGGCACACAGGGGGTGGATGTGGGGGTGTAAGGGAGGTTGCAGAAGCCGCATTCTGGCCTCCTGCTACATCCGAGCGGGTTCTGAAGTCATCCGGACCAGTGCGGCTGTGTCACCAGCCAACGGCACATTCGGTCTGACAACAAAATCCCGTCCCTTACTTATTCTCTCTCGCACAATACAAAAACCACTCTGTTCATTCCACCACTTAGTCACTACTCATACGATAACTTACCACTGTAAACATAGTTTTAGCAAAATGCTGTTCTACTACAGTACCTACTTCATTTTCATTTTTAAAAAAAATCTAAAACTTCCTGACACCTATTATAGAAAGTCTCATATAATTTTTGTATGGTTTTACACAAGTAACACTACGTGAAGTAACCAGGTGTGTCACGCTCTTTTTTTATGACAGGGAAACAGTAGTCATTTTTTGCACTTGCATCCCTTTTCCTTATTTTCTTGCTTTCTGTCCTCCTTTTTCCTATCTGCTTCTCTTTTCTCAAATATGTTTCCTTCCCTTTTCCTTCTTTTCTTGCTGCGTTTCTTCACTTTTCCCATCCGGTCTGTCTTTCTTTTCCCATGTTGCATTTCTTACCTTTTTTCCTTAATCTTTCCATCCCTTTGTCCTTCTTTCGTTTCTGCATTCCTTGCATTTTCCCCTTCTTTCCTTCCTGTCTTCCTTCCCTTTTCCCTTAATGCTTCCTTCTCTTTTTCCTTCTTTCCTTCCAGACTTCCTTGCTGCATTTCTTGCCTTTCCCCTCTTTCATTCCTTCCTTACCTTTTCCTTCCTGTCTTCCTTCTATTTTTTTGCTACCTTATTTCCCTTTTTCCTTACTGTCTTGCTTCATCTGTCCTTCCTGATTTTCACGCATTGCTCCACTTTTTCCTTCATGCCTCCCTTCCATTCTTTCCCCACCTTACTTCCTGTAGAAAACTTGACAGCCAACGATTACCATGCATATATAAAGAGCAAAAAAGTTGTGACATTAAAAATTGTGCGAATGATATAATTTTCAGTTTAAAACAATTGAGCTACAAAAAGTCTGGCTCAATTTAACTTATCAAATTTCAACAATGCACAATTTCTTTTCACTTTTTTCTCACAAGTTTTGCTTTACCTACAATGATGGTGAAATTTTAAATTAAAAAATTGATGGGGCACATGTCCACTTAGTTTGATTTTAAAACAAGATAGATAATGAATTAATCTAGGGCTGCACACATGTCTAGGCACAGATTGACAGTGTGTAAATCTATTGGAAGACTTCTCCACAGGTTAAAAAAATAAAAAGGAAAAGAAAAAAGAAAAGTCATTAAAACGTGTTTTCCGGTAATTGGTTGAGTGGGCCAGGAGCTAGAAATACTCGACATGTGAGGAATGGAGCATGCTGGTCATGTCCTATAGTGCGACATTGGTTAATAAAAAGACTCGTGTCACTGCAGGCTACCGGCGATGTGTGTTTCACCCTCCAAAGGTTTAGTGCACCAGCAATTTATCGGCCGTAAGGCAAAAGCCACTCAGTATTACCAGCCTCCCACACCACCCCCCAGCCTCCCTCTATCTAAATGAATGGCATGCAATCCATCGCCTCGGATCCATTCAATTTCAGAGGGTTTTCAAGCGCAAGTCATTTTCTGCACTTAATATCACGAATGAATGTTCCAGAGAGAGGAAGGAAGATAGGGATGGGGGGGGAAAGAAAATTTGGAATGTTATGTGAAGACTGACATGACAGATTAATCTTTGATGGTGACAGAACATATCAAATTACCTCTAGCACACCTGGACACCGAAAAAGGCGGTGTTTATTGGTTTTGATCACATCAGGGGTCCACCTCTAAAGCCAGTTTCACCGGGTTCATGCTAATCCTGCATGTTTGGACTGGCTGAGTCCATAATACAAAGATACAATCTCCACACAAGCATAAGACTAAATTACTTACAGCCAGATGATTATTAAAAACACACTGCCTCCCCTGGATCAGACTTTATCTCATCCGCCTAAAATAGACAGTTGTCATCTCGGGCAAATTATATGAAAATGAGGCAAGATAGCGAATGTTTGATCCGGCTTCCACAAGCTGTTAGAGCAGTAATTCCTGCCCCAAAAGAAGGCTTGTTTACCACACATTACAGGAATGAGGAATGAATGGCAAATTAGCTGTGTGAAAAATGAAAATAAGACATTAACAGTGTGAGGATTAGGCACGCCGTATACATATGTATGATTACAAATTAAAGGCTTTTCAGCTCTCCCCAGATCCCAAATGTAGTTATTTCAATGAAATGCATTATGAAATTGAATATTATTCAGGCACACACACACACACGCAAATGAGCACATACACTAAAGTATCACTCCATGACCTCTTGGTGAAGTCCTCTCAGAGTCTTTGTGACTGTGCGAGGGGGGCAGAGGGAGGTCTTAAAGGGCGACTTTAAACAGGGTCTTGTAGCTGCATTAGAATTCTAAGTATTTAAGTAGTGAGTATAAAGGAGGGTCCCGCGAGCCTGATCTCTCTAATCTACAAATGGCTCCTTGCTATTAAACTGCTAATTCTGGGGATTAAGGGATCCCTGAGAACACAATCCCCTTTCCCACTTTTTTTGTGAGTTTGCTGAAGGTGTGGGTTTAAATATTAATGAGCTGGGAAAGGAAAGGTGGGGGGAGCAGAAATTAGAGGTGTGGAATTTCACTGGGAAAACTGTGAACTGCTGTTTTCCTCCCATACAGGATTTGCACAAATAACAAGCATGGACGTATGTGTATGAAGAGTCTGCTAATTAAAGTATCAAACAAAACACTCACTTACATTTCAGGCAGCGTTTATGAGCACAATTTAACAGTCTAAACACAAAAAACCAAGCACACGCACGTGACGAGCAGAAACACGCCAACAAACGAACTGTGTTCACTGCACCGAGAGTGGTCCTGCCTCGCTGGCAGCTCAGAGAAGCAACAGCATTAAAATTTAAATAGCTAGAATGATGATGGGCCGAATTCTAACAGTTGCAGAGCACAGCAAAATGATTGCTGCTTCTTTCTATTTGTTTCTGGTCAGCTGCTCTACCCCGGTTGCTGCGGTGGGTCCCCGAACGTACACTGAGGTCTGTCTGCCTCTCCTACACACGGCGAAAAGGTCAGACGTGTTTCAGACCAGCGTCTTTAACTTGGGAACAAGCGCTCGCTGATTTCCTGTCCTCTCACTGCCATTTCTAAACAATTGCATGATTTCAATTGAGAAAGAAAGAATGACTGAAGGAAGGAAATGAAAGAATGAAAAATACACATTGTGTCATACTGTCAATGAGCTATTGAATAGCATCTCACAATACTGACAACAGCAAATAAAATAATACTGTTCTTGATACGGACAGCAATAATAAACTAGATTTGCATTTCCTGAAGGAAATACCAGTGCTTGCAAAGCAGGAAAAAAATTGCGTTAAAGTTTTAGGCTTTGGATCTGCGTAAATGAAATACTGCTTTGCTGTTATAACGACAGTCAGCAAGTGTCTTGTTTCATGTTGGCTGTGTTTGTGCAATTGACACACAAAACAACACCGTCTTAGCAGTGAAAATGTGGACATAGATGGTTAAAAAGAAAAACATTCAGAATACAGTATGCAAATATACTGAAGAGTAATCGCAATTAACAATATAAGTCTAAGTAAATATAAAGTTCCCACAAAACAAAGCCAAGCAGTTTGAGTTGAATTTATTGAAGAAATGTACAGTTAAGGGGGAAAAAACATTATATTATATATATATATATATATATATATATATATATATAAACTGAAAAGTTTAAGGAATATTAATGCAGTTCTGCCTTGCAATCACTGATAAAAAAGCAAAATACATGCAAAAAACTGTGAATTCACTATATAGCCATTTATATGTTGTACATTATGCAGTAAAAAATGGACAATAACTCACAAGAGAAAAATATTTTTATATTTGCAGTGTGTGCAGCTGTGTGTCTGATAGACAGTTTAAAATATCAGAACAAATCACAGACACACACCTCTGCACTTTTATAACTATAACAATTTTGCTGTTTGTAAAGCAATTCTAATAAGGTAAAAAAGCCATTTCACTGATTGTCTATCACACAATGTCACAGGCGCCTATTCATTTAGAGCCGGCGCTCTTTGAGGTCCCATGATCAAAGGATGACCCCATACAGAGCCTATTCATTAGGACGGCCTCTCCACCTTATCCAGTGTGCCAACACTGCTTCATGTTCTAATACTGAATTTCTATGCTGCTGGTTTTTCCTCATTACAAGTGCTATTATGAGGTATCTTTGCTTTGGAATCCAATTACTACACATGACATTAATTCCGACATAATTACCTGTGAGGTGTGAGCAGGGCACATTGAGGTGAAGTCGAACGAACGGGCGGAGAATGAGAGTTCGTGTCTAATAGGACAATCATTTGGACTAAATCTCATTATTGAATTAATGGAAGACGCTTGTTTTCAATCAGGCAAGAACAACAGGGCACGTGCTTTAATTCAATTAGATGTGCTTAAGGGTGAAAAGATCCTCCTCTCAGGAGAGGCTGTGGCAGTGTGGATTCGCTGAATCAAAGGACTCGTTTGAAAAAAGTTGCATGGTTTTAAAGGCGCTCAGAGAATCCTTAAATCAAACAGTGAAAAAGTGTTTTTCCATTCACTTTTTGTACAGAAGGGAACTGTGATGCATACGTTGCCACATCATTCTGTCAGAGACGTGGGGAGAGCGGGAACACGGCAGACCATTTCCATAAAACCAGCTGAGTAATCAACAGATCTCCAGTAAATGTGCATTCCATTTGGATCTGCTTGAAAGTTTCGGGAATTTATGAAAGTTCGAACTGATATGATGATGGAACAGCAGGGTCTGACTGATCAAAATGGGAACATATCCCATTTTGATCAGTCAAATGCAGTGATGTAAAGTAAACGGTGACTAGGATGTGAGGAAAAACACCTGCCTGTCTATGTAGGCTGTGTTATGACAGGCTGACATTTCCCTCATTTCAGAGATATGTGAGAAAAGAAGGGTTTATTCTTTCTTTTAACCTTTTTTTTTTTTTTAATTCACTGCTCAAAGTTTCAGTTTTTTAATTTCTTAATCGCTCGAAAGCCTGAAAAAAAGACTTTAAAATGAAACATTGCATCTCCTTTGCACCAAATCCAAAATATTACACAGCCTCGGTCAAAAATCTGAACTGACTCCCAGCAACATTGTAACACAAGATGCTAGTAAGCACAATTTACAATCCAAATAAATCAACAAACGCAAATGGCAGCTCTGCAAGCTTGTCACTGACCAGTCGCAAACCCTCCGAATTCAATTAAAAGAAAAATGGAAGATGAAGACTAGAAAGACAGGGTTCCTACATTTTTTTGACTGATGAATTTGCATCTTTTCCAGTAGTTTGCTATTATTCAATTGCTTTTTAAAATACACTATGTTATAAAGCTTCCAAAAAAGAACAACTTCTAGCGTATAATGTTTTAGAGCTAACCATATCCACACACACAAAAAAGTAAAGATTTCATCAATTTCAAATTCCCTGATACTGTCTTATAGCTCTAATCACCAGTGCTCTCACAGAGAAAGAACAAGATGGTAAAAGACTGATATCATTGAAAAATATCCTCCACCTACTTGTAACAATTAGCTTGAGGTGAGAAGAACGAACTGAAAAAAGGGCTGAGACTGGCATTGTGTATCTCTCTTTGACCAAGTTTCTCCCGCTCCTTCGTCAATGCCTCTAGCATATGTCCCGTTGGTTCTCGCTTGCTTCCTGTTCCCAAAACCAAATAGTAGGATATTAAAAAGGCTTTAAGACAAACATACCCAAACTGAAGGCCTGCAGATAGACCCCATTAGGCCAGTGGAGCAGCCAGCTGGAAAAAGAAAACCTCAGTTGGCCTTGCGAGACCTTCTGAGTGTGGTGAACTAGTGAGTTCAGTGGCAAGCACTAAAAGTGACATATAGTGGCCTTTCTATTTGCACTTGGCTAAATGACAGGGGAGGGTATTTTACACTGCATTGCGTGTTTTTTTCGAATGCATCTAGACATTTGTAACCATAATTCAGAGACTGACCATCTAAAAGACATTTTAGATGGAGCCGTTTTCCAACAGCACATATATCTTACACTAAACAGACACTGATCAGTATAAAAAGTTCTACTATTTCTAGAGTTTACAACTACACTACTTTAATGTTTTTAAAATAAGTCTCTTATGCATTTATTTGAAGTAAAAACAGTAATACTGTGAAATATTATTGCAATTAAAAAAAACAAAAAAACTGTTTTCTATATTTTAAAATGCAATTTATTTCTGTGATGACAACAATAAATTTTTGGTAGAATTATTTGGTCTTCAGTGTCAAATGATCCTTCAGAAACCATTCTAATATTTGATGAATTAATAAACATTTCTTAATTTTGAAAACTTTTGTGGAAACCATGATAAATTTTATTTCTGGATTCTTTGAATAGAAATGTCAAATCTCAGTATTTTTTTTTATAAATTTATTTTTTTAATAAATGTAAATCTTTTGGAACATTTTAAAGGTCTTTATTGCCACTTTTGAATAATTTCATGTGTCCTTGCTGAATAAAAGTAATAATTAAAAAAAAAAAAAAAAAAAAGACCCAATCTTTCAAACAGTAGTGTACATTGTGTGTTAACTCTCTCCTGTTCTATTTTTCATAGTTGTGATTCTCTTTTGGAAAATTTTTTTGGATTTTAAAATACTTTCTCCTTTCCCAGTTTAATCAGGAAACACTATAGGGCACATTAACATGAACTAAATTGATGCAATGTTGCGTGTTCTCCCTGTCTTGGTTTGCTTTCACAGGGTAATATTTCAAAATGGACCAAAATTGATAACAGTGACAGAATTACATCACAGTAACCCACAGCTTGTGTTTCCAAAGATCCATCAGATATACATACACATCAGATGTCTATATTGGTTGGTTGGTTGGAATCGGATTGCATTGTCACCAAAAGCAAACGACACACATATTTCTAAACAATCATTAACAATCAGAAAATTTGATATAAAATAAAATATTGCTTCAGACAACTATAATGTGACAATACAGAAATTATGTCCTAAACTACAGCAAACATTCTAAATGATTGAGAAAGATAACAGCTAGATTAACTACTAGATTATCACTTCAGAAGATTATATAATTGTCATATTTACAGCACTATAATTGTGCTATTCAGATTCAGGTGAAGTCTGCACATAACACAAGTCCACACACACAGGCTGTGAACTGAGACACGTCAAGCTGTGGGAGTCCTGGGAACAAAGGGGCAGGGAATAAAAGAGCCAACACACTTCAAACAGCACATCCCTTTCTGCATGACCCGTACACGCCAGAGAGCAAAGACAAGAGCGAGAATGTGAGCAAAATGGGAGGGAGGGTGATATAGAGAGAAAAGCATGCGAGAACTGCCAGCGGGAGTTGAGGTTTTCTCTCGAGCGTTGTCTTGTAAAATTCACAGGGAATTGATTGTAAGTTTGGTGCTTGTGCTCTGAGTGGGCACAGGGTGTGAAAACACTCTTATTTCTCCCATTCCCTTTGACACTGTCGCTTGATTTGCACCATAAATCCCCTCAGATAGGTCAATAACCTATAACGTTAATGTCAGTGTCCTGCCATTAGTTTTACAGTCTGTGTGTCCCCTCTGTATCTTAATGACCCATGGCTGGCAGAGCAACAGCTGTACCTGGATCTGTACTAAACTCTTCACCCCCCAAGAGTGCTTCCTTTATCCGTCCCTCACCCTGAGCTGTCCAGAAGTGTCATTACACTCAAACTGAAGAGTAATGTCAAAAAAATTATTTTACAACACTGTTCAGTTTATTTTTAAAAAATCATTTTCATTTAACATCATTGAAACAACATGAAACAGTTACTTTTTGGCTCAACTCAATATTTTCATTTTGAAAGAACATGTTTCAATTAAGTAGTCCAAAAATAACATTTGATGCTTGTTCAATTTACGTAAGTAAATGAAGTTAATCCAACAAAATTCTTTTCAACCACATTACTTAAGGCTACATAAACAGGATTTCCCCTTCCCATCATGCTTTGCACAGGGCTGGATAGGGAGAGTAAATGTTGAAATAAAATGTTATTTTATGCATTTTTTGTTATCAGGATGATACAATTAGGAGACATGTTAATGCTTAATGTTCTTTTATGTTCATATTTAAAAGAGTTTCTGGTATGTTAGAGTTTTTGGGGTTTACCGTTGTGATAAAGTGTAGAGCATGTGTTGGGGTGAGGACCTGCTAACAACAATTAAAGTTGTTTTTATAATAAAAAACAACTATTTTGGGCATGCCATGGATGTAACAAAACCACCTTCTGGCTAACACCTAACAATAAGAATCTAAACACAAAAGAACATATTTTTAAATACGTTTCACCTGTTTTTTTCTTCTCTTTTTCATCATTATCAAAAACAACATTGGACCCCACTGACTTTCATTGTATCGACAACACAATATTTTGTGCATGACTTGATCAAATCTTGTTTTGAGAGGGAGTAAAGTCAGCTGGAGATTTTAGGATGATAAATGATGGGTCCCATTTTCTCGCCACTGTTCCACAGAAGAAAGCCATATAGGTTTAGAAATGACATGTTAAATGTGAGTAATTTTTTTTCAATTTTCATTTTGGCATGAACTATTACTTTTAGTTTCACAATAAATGTAAGTCAAAAAGTGATCAGATTATCTTATTCAACAATCTACACCCTCATTAAACTTCCTCGGCTCACATTTTCTTCGGCCAACATCCCCCCTAATAAGTCAACTGTCTGAGTGTGCTGATTCAGGAACTCTTTGAGTAATTATGCCCATTGTTTTACGTTAATTTCACAATCTCTTTCTCTGCGCACCACTTGGCTCGATGGCCGGAGGATGCAGAAGCCCTCTGTGTGACCTGGCTCCTCCGTTCCTGAGCCTGACCACACAGCACTATTGATCCCTGGATCCGAAGCTCTTCACTCTGCGTCTGCAGCCGGGGGGATCTGCAGGGGGCCACTGATCTCTCGCACTTCTCCTTTCATTCCCACAGTCCATTAGAAAGGTGTCAGGCATTAAACTGTGGAGGGGATAATGCCTTAAACTCACACCTTCAGAAAGAAGGAGAACGGAGGAAGACGAGAGAGAGCAAGATAATGGAGCGTCCCTATAATGACCTTTTTCTCGGGAAACCCTGTGTAAACATAACTAATGTAATAGCAAAGGGTGATAAGAGTGAGCAACCATGTCCTCTTTCTGTTTTTCCTTCTCTTTCTCTTTACTATCTGCAGAACAGCATGATTCTCTTTGGCTCACAGATCCCTTTTGTAGTTGGTGGAGAAATCCCTCTCCTGCTCTGCTGTTTAATGGTCTTATCTGCAGCGAGGAGAAGATTAGGCCGTGACGGGCGTGTAAGAGCCAGCGTGAGGCGGGGGGATTACACATGATGGTGGGAGGACCTGGGAGGAGCCGCAGGGACCTGTATGCCGATAGTGAGGCCCCCAGGGGCTCGTGGAGGTGGATGTGAGGTTGTAGCTGATTCTGATCAACCTGACCATTGCAATGTGTGTCCGACCATGATGCTACTGCTTCACATTTTCAATGACAGATGAAAGAAAAGCTGGAGAGAACAGTTGCGAGGCAAGAAAGCAGAAAGTGGGTGAACCTGCATTCTTCATCTTCTCTCACTTTAAATGAAGCATAGTGCCTTCCACAGTTAAATCACACAATCAATCTTTGATGTTTATATTGACATATATATATATATATATATATATATATATATATATATATATATATATATATATATATATATATATATTTTTTTTTTAAATACCACTCTAAAGTAATGCATTACAGTGTTATTTCTGTAATCTTTATATGCTATTATAATATTTATTAATATTTTGAATTAACTCTTTCCCTGCCAGTATTTTTTTAAAGGCCCACTGAAGTGCCTTGGAACGCACAGCATTATTCAATGTGTTGATGTTATTTCAACTGAAACAGGAAGACAGGGTGGAACATATCGAACAGCTCCTCCCCTTTTTTGAAATAGCCAATAACGTTAAGTTTATATCACAGCTCGACCAAAGCCATTGAGCTTGGTAAAGCCTCAGTTTCCTTCTAATCGCGAAGCATTTCTCCTACTAATCTCATCCATATCGCTTTAAAATATAGCATTCTGAATTCAAATGGGTCTTATTCGTTTTGCGGCGTCTCGCGCATATCATCTGCTCTGTGCTATTGTGTCTCTGAACCGGAGCAGACTTGGCGCACACTGTTGTGGTTTGCGTGACACTAACGTAAAACCATGCCCACCTAGCTCGACGTGATCATGTTAGCAGGAGCTATCTATCTATCTATCTATCTATCTATCTATCTATCTATCTATCTATCTATCTATCTATCTATCTATCTATCTATCTATCTATCTATCTATCTATCTATCTATCTATCTATCTATCTATCTATCTATCTATCTATCTATCTATCTATCTATAATATTAATAAAGAAAAGTTATATCATTAGAAAATTCTAAAGGTTTACTGTCAATCTACAGTCTTTTTTACAATATAGATGTGTCGGGTATGAAAAATGAAAACAGGCAAAATCATAAAGGGACTTCATACCTTTATAATGAAACAGTGATCGCGAGATGAATCCAATCCGTCGCATTAGTGTCCATCGAAAAACAAACAACAGCACTTTTTGTCCACAAAAGCATTAAATCCATTAAATATTGATATATTGTCCATTGTTTGCATCAAATTTCTTCTGAATGATCTGCTTTCCATCATTGTTCTTCAAGAAATTATGCAATCTGAGCAGCATTTATGTTGTAAAACTGTATATAATCGTATATATCTCACAAACAAATGAGCCTGCGTCCAAAGTATAATTTTTCAAAATGCAGCAGATATAATTATAATATCCAAGCAGTTTTGTCAGATTTTGTGGTGTCTTGGGGCATATTCTCCAGCCATTGTCATTGTAGTAAATCTCACAAACAAAACTTTTAGCCAATGCCAAGACGATCCAACAACGTGTGTTCTGTTAATCTTCCGCATGCATGCAGATCTACACAGACGCACATCTGTCTTGAGTCTCGAACATTAAATAATATGCCTTATTTTATAATTGTATAAAATAATCAGTAATAATCATTGCAGAGATGGCAAATTCAGTGGCTGGAATTAGCTGAAGTGAAGTGACGGCTCACAGACAGCAGCGGCAATCGACCTGTCACTCAAGTTACCACGCCCTTAATTATACAGAACTTTAAGGCTTAATATAATTTAAACGGATGAGTTATAAAAAAATACACCCCCCTGAGAGTTGTCATGAAGGGCAAAATTAGCTGTATAGACCAAAACCACAATTTGAACCAGGCTGTAAACATGTTTTTTTTTTTTTTTTTACTGCTGTAAAGTTGGCCGTTTTAAAATGGGGGTCAATGAGATTCTGCTCCTTTTTCAGCCTGTCCCTAGTGGCCATTCGATGAATTGCAGTTTAAGTCACTTCCGTATTGGATTCAAGAGAAACTGGGGGAGGTTGCCGCTTTGATACACGGGGCAACTTTTTGAATGTTACCGGGGAATGTTGCCCAGTGATGATGCTTGGGAACTTTCCCATTGAGAATGGGCAAAAAATTTCTATCTGGATACTTCAGATCGAAATTTGTTTCCCATTCTCAATGGGAAAGTGCCCAAGCATCATCACTCAGTGACATTACCCGGCAACATTGCTTAAAAAGTTGCCCTGTGTATCATCACCTTAAATGTGTGAACAAGTGACCAATTTTAGCCACAGCTAAAATTGGGTCTATTTATAATGTGGGTAGCGGGACGATTCTAGAAAGCATTTGGTTTGACAGAAAATCTGATGAGAAGCTGAAGTGCAGCATGATGTCATCAAAATTGTTCGATCCATACTGGCGGAAGTGAGAGACTGCAAGTTTTGAACACTTATATCCTCTAAATATGAATTTTGTCATTGCTTTGGAACTCACAAGTTTTTAGATAAAAGTAAGGCTAACATATTCATACTAAAAGCCAGAAAAACGTCAATTTTGATTTCATGGTGACTCTAAAAAAAACCGAAACAAAATTGCCAGCCACCACCAGCATTTTTGATCATTTTCACAAAAGTTTCATGACCCCCAGAATATTTGGTTGCATGAATATCTGAAAAAAAAAAAAAAAAAAAGCTGAGAAAATCACTTTTTTTTTTTTTCAAAGACTACAACACGCATAAGCAATGCTTTTATCTCTTGTTTTATCTCTGCTTCTTTTTTGCCTGTTTTGATCCGGCGATTCAGTACTCTTTCTGAAGATGCGTAATAGCTCCCCCTACCGTATAACAGTGAAAACACAGAAAGCCGGAAATTTATGTCAAAGGAAAGCGTTGTCTCATAAATGACGGAAAATTCCATCAATGGTGGCAAAAGAGTTAACTCTTATTTTTTATTTTCAGTTTTTATTTTAATTTTAGTTCAACTTCAATTAATTTTCTTACATGCTTTTGTCCTATTCATATGTTTTTGCACGAGTATTGGAACACGAGTGTTTACCACTGGCATTCGCTCTGTTGTGTTAGTGGATTCATTATGTCGGACTCACCGCAGGTAACTCATAATCTGCAGTTGTTACTCCTGTCTCTTGACAAAAACATTGCATGCGGCACCTGTGGAGTGTGGAAAGTTACTGGAGCACGCAGAACGTCATGGCAGTGATTGACAAGCCAGAGGGTCAATCTGCGCACGTCTCTCACAAGGAACGTCATGGCAGTGATTAAAAAGCCAGAGGGCCAATCGTTTACACGATGATCGCCCTACCTCGTGCACAGATGATGTATATTAATATTATTCCTTTCAGTGCACCTAATAAATAGTCTTTTATCAGTTAATAAAGACAGTTTCAAGTAATATTGCAAAAATGTATAAAACAAAACATCCTCTTTAGCACCTTTAATTCTTAGAAAAAGGACTATTAAACAATACACAAATTTAATTTTAAAGTTTAAGAATACACTACGGACAAACAACTTCCCTTCTTTTTAATTCCAAACTATTAGTAAGCTATATTCCTGGCCCTTACATGGTCTCGCCCATGGGAGAAAGAAAGAGAGAGAGGGGAAGTTAGATGAAGAAAGTGATTGAGTGAGGGACAGATGAGGCCAGAGCGGATCACATTGGATGCTGAGTTGTTGGCAACTGAGGTGACAATATTGCACTCGACTTAAAAATACAAACAGCCAAGGGGTCAACAATAATGACTTTACAGAAACCAAGACTTGCACGGCATGCATTTGTAAATGTCACGGCTGAAAATAGCTGCTCTACGGAAAAAAGAAAAGAAAAGAACAAAGGATTAACAAAAAAGATTGTGTTACCGTAGGTCACTCTGTTAGAGCTACTGTACCAGCTCCTACACCAGACTGAATAAAGTTTTAGTGGCTGTCAGACGGCGGCTGGATGAAATGAACACACGATAAATGTTACAGGACCCACATTATGCAACTAGAGAACACAGATCAATTAAAGTGGTGACAAATTAACGCAAGCATTTCATTTAGCAACATGACACTGTCGGCAACCGCTCTCCTCTCCGAATTACATGGCTGATAGACGCTGCTTCCGAAAGCCACTGCTTGATTACGCAATGCTGTGAAGGAAAGCATGGCTTTTCCATGAATAAAACTTTTTGTATCTATGTGAACAAGTATAAAGTGCCCTTTTTTACTGCAAATTTTGTATGCATGCATCATTTTTAGCATTTGAAAATGTGTACCACAATTTACACCAAAATACTTATGGAAGGAAATGATCAGTCGGGGGCTTTACATCCAGTCTAAATTTACAGCCACCCTACAGATGTAAAAATATTAAAATAAAATAAAATAAAATAAAAAATAATAATGAAAATAAAATAAAATGTTTTGTTTACAACCCGTAAACACGAGTTGGTAAATATATATATATATATATATATATATATATATATATATATATATATATAAAATAATATTATTATTTGTTTTAGTGATTTTTTTTTTTTTAAAGGATAAAACAAGCTAAAATGTATCAAGAAACGTAAAATTTCACAACATCAGAGGTACTGGTATCATGACACCCTACAGAAAACAAAACATTTGGTGATGTGGGACACACAATACTATACCAAGAGCACAGCTCATTAAAAGTAAATGTCAAAGGTTGTTTAGGGCTAGGCCTTGCTCGGGGAGCATAAAAATAGGCCATAGTGCCGTTTCAAACCAGACACAAGCTCTATGCTCTTCCATTTCTACACATGCTCCTTGAAAAACATGTCCCTTGCTCTGAGCTCTCAATTATTTATTACTGAACAGACACAGCAGCACTTCTCCCCCGTCTCCCTTTGCTTTTTTCATTATCATTCTACTGTAATACTATCACTAAATCCATGACTGTTCAGTAAATTCACAGTTCACACTGTCCTTATTGAAAGTGTGAGAAAAACAGTCTATTTGTCCACAGACATTCACACCTTCTCATCTACTCTGAGCCCAGAATTTGGAATAATACTTCTAAAAGCACACACACAAAGCAGCAAACACACACGAAGAGCTATCTGTCATCAGAAATAAGCGTCAGTCTGCCTGTGTGAGCTAATCAGTTACAGGATGTCTGACAGGGGTAAATTTTATCTCTCTTCTCACCCGGGCCATCAGAAAGTAAGCTCAGATTAGATTAAGCACGTCTGCGAGTTTCATTCTAAGAGAACAGGCTCCCGTGGCCCCCGTGACACAGCCTGTACCGTCTGCGTGAGGGTACGCGGCAGCCGCGGAGGCCCTCTGCCCCGCGCTGGGCCGGATGAGACTGGAGTGATGAAGGGGAATGATTAATGGGCAGTCGGTGCTATCAAAGAGCACAGCCAGCTCAAAAGATGAGAGATTGCTTTCTGACGATCATTAAATCCTGGTTGCCACATCTACGAGTGCGCACTTTTCATCTGGCCCCTGACGGGGAGAGAGGGAGCGCCGTGTGGCCAAGAGAACGGGGAGCAGTTTTATGGCGGAGGAAGGTTTCCTGTATGCTAAAAGCCCATTTTCAGCACAGTGTGACATTGCCAGTGTCGTAGTATCTTTCTTTCATCCCCTCACCTCCTCATTATTTTCAGAGGTGCAAGTAAGGGGCCGTTCAGAATGAGGGTATCGTGTTTTTAAAAAGTTGACGTTATTTTTACTAGATGCTTCATCTCATGGTACAAGATGCTAAAAACCAATACACACTTTGAAACGATCAATAACATCAGTCTAGCATGTTAAAAAACAACTGAGATTAACTCTAAGACTCAAAGTGACAACAAGACTGAAAATGTGCCATTCAGTATGAGGTTTTCAGGTTTTTAAAAGTTGTAAAGTTATAAAGTATGAAGTTATTTCTACTAGATGTGGCATCTCACGTTACGAGATGCTAAAACAACAAGACACGTAGAAATGATCAATGAAGTCAGTCTTTTACGTTTAAATAATAATAATAAAAAATATTAAAAAAAAGAACTGAGATGGACTCAAAGCAACAAAAAAAGACTCAAAACGTGCCTTCAGTATGAGAATGTAAGGTTTTTAAAAAGTTGAAGTTGCTTTTACTACTTGATGCGGTATCTGGTATGAGATGCTAAACAAATGAGACACTCATGACAGACGAATATTAAAATGATCGATCAGTCTAGCACATTTAAACAACACATATAGATAAAAAAAATATCTAAGACTGTTAAAAAAAAAACTCAAAATGTGCCTTTCAGTATGACAATTTAAAGGGATAGTTTACTCAAAAATTAAAATTCTGTCATTGTTTACTCACACTTCTCATTCCGAACCTGTGTGATTTTTTTTCATCTATAAAACACAAAAGAACAATGAAAAAAGGTATTTTTTTTGTCCTTACAATAAAAGTCCAACTATTTTGGACCCTAGTCATTATATGGACAAAACCAATACTTCCAAATGTTGTTTTTTGTGTTCTTCACACAGGTTTGGAATAACATGATTATTTTTGGTTGAACTATTCCTTTAAAAGCTGAACATTTTAAATGGAACAAGACACTAAAAACAATGAAAGGTATAAGAATGGTCAAAGTCATCTCCCAAGTGCATGTTTACATGGAAAAAAGATTCACATGAAAGAGACCCCTAAAACTCTTCACTCACTGAAAATGTGGCAAAAACATACCTTTCTACTAGTTACAAGTACAATAATGGGAAACTATATGTAACTCTGAAGGATGTACCCAACAAACAAGTGCTATGAAGGTCTATCAAAACACATACATGGGAAAAACACCTACATAGCAAAGCATTTAAACCCCTCTATAGGGACTTAATAATGAAACGGTGAACGTACATCCCCTTTTCGCTGTGTGAGTTTGAACACTCCCCATCAGTGAGCTGAGAAATTGCCAGAGCTATGCAGAATCAGGTCATATGATCCTCTGTCCTCAAAAAAGACCATCAATACTATCCATTCTGAACAGCCACGGCTGAATACTCATCTCCTCCAGGACCAGCACTGCGGAACAAGGCCTTTCGGAGTGGAGGAAAATTAAACACTGCTCCGACTGAAAGCAAATAATACAAAGCAGTAACTGAGTGCGAGAAAATCTGTGTATGTATTTAGGTGGAAGAGATAAACTTAGAGGAAGTGTAGGAAAAGAGAGAACAAGATAAAGGAGGAGACAGGCTTATCGCATACTACAAGCACACAGTCTTATCCCAGCAGGTCCAGGGTTGAGGAAATATGGAGAAACAATGGCATAAAGGCCAACCTGATGGGCGGCGGAGGCGTTACTCACCCAAAAGTACATCATCATTTCGGCCAGAGGCAGGTGGGCACTCGCAGATGGAAATCGGATGAGGGGTGGGCACAGCGCTGGCCGCCTGGGTCAGATTCTTGGTGCTTGAAAGTCCTTAGCTCTTTCCAGATCAGTCCAGAAAGAAAGAAAAAACAACAAGTTGAAGCAACAACTGTTGACACTATAAAAAAAATGATCTAGTCAACAGGAAAAAGAGGAATAGGCAAAGGCGCTGCTGTCTCCGCTCTTCAGCTTCCTTTCACTTTCCACTCTTTCTTTCTTCTTCCTATAACCACATAAGTGGCTTTCTTCACGTCATTCACTCTGCACGTCTTCTGCTCCGTGTCGTTCTGTTCAGGGTCTTATTGGCGGGTGGGAGAGTTCTAGAGCGGGCACTCCAGGAGGTGTTTGGCAGCTGTTCCCAGCATTCCTTCAGTGAGGCTGTGTTCCTCCGCAGGGAGAGGAGTCCATTGACACTTCAGGCACTGATACAGCCACGGAGCAGCTCAGCATCCGAGCGCAGAGGGGAGGGGAGGGGAGGAGAAGAGCGTCTGCTTTCCTGGCTGCTGCTGCTGATGATGTTGCGACGGCTGCCGAGGGAAGCCGGCTAGTGGTGAGGATTGAGAAGACCGTAGGAGCGGTTCTTTCCTCTCGCTTGGTTTCGATGCTCAGCTAATGTACATGAAAAGTCAGGCAACAAAGACCTACCGGAGTGGGGCAAACGGGGGTAAAAAGCGTAAGTAAACTAGGTAGGGCGAGTCGGAATGCAACGTAATGCCTTTTGCTCTTTCATGTGTCTGTCTTTCCTTTCTTTCTTTTTTCTCACCAATCTTTTTCTCAGTGATAGAGAGGGAGCGGAGGCTGGGATTTCGGTAGGAGAGGGGCTTGCAGGATTCCGGCTGTGGTTTCAGCCAATCAGGAGTCGGAGTGCGCCGGTGGAGAGCAGGGGGAATCGCTTGACAGGTTGCGTGCCATGAGAACTGGGCTGCTCTTTTTGGTACCTTTTTTTGGTGCGTGTGAGAGCGCAAGACTTGTTTGTGTGTGTATGTGTGTGTGGTTTGAGCGTCTAAGTGCATGCGTACACAGCCATATGCCTTTCGGGAGGCTGGATGGGGGTGGGGGGTTACGCTGCCATTTAACATCTCAGCTGTCTCAGCAATTTCAAACACACACTGCCAACAAACAGCTACAGTGTTCTTAAATATTAACCTCTGCGCTGTTGCACGTTCATATTTGGATTTGAGACAAAGCTAATTTTGCTCTCAGTTCATTTTGATTAGAACAAAGCATGTCAGGAGTGACACTGTCAGAGAGAGTTCACCTTTTCCATCGTGCTTTGGAATATTTTATCTGTGCCGCAAATCAATGCAAGAACGGGTGTATCAGATAATTATAAGTCTTACATATCATTTTTTGCTCATAATGTACACACCTTCTTCTGTAAAATTAATATACAAGATGCTTAGCATTTGAAGAAAAATTAGATCAATTCTTATAAATGTAATCTTTAAAAATGTTTTTTTTTTTTTTGTCTGCTCTGAAGAAGTTGCATAAATTATATTGAAGCATATTCCACAAGGCAAAATATTACACAAATAATGTTGTTTAAAAGTTACCTTTGGCAATACACAATATTAAGAACAAAAGTGTTAAACAGGATAATGTAGATAATTTCAGGTATTATTTAGCCTTGCTGATTATATATAAATATCTGTTATGTTAAATAGTTTAATATGGAATATAATTTAATATATTAATATAAGAAAATTGCATTTTTATGATCTTTTATTTTTCTGCAGAGGAAGGATTGTAATTTAAAAACATGTGCCTTTTTCATATAGAGTTTTCACAGGGAAGTGATAAAAGTATCTCAAGTTGCATTAAAAAACTGTCTCATCAAATCCTGAAGTCTATTTCAAGTCGGTATCATAAATAAGTCAAAAAAGAGGGGCCCATGACATGACTGATCTTTACTGTTCACTGTTTTTTAACAATATGAAGAGGGTTGAAGAAAAATGGCTGAAAGAGAAAATTATTTAGAAGCCTGAGCATATTTGAGCATCACACAATAAAACATAACAAAAAATCAATATGTTAAAGGTGCACTATGCAGAGAAAAGTAGACTCGTACAAAAATGCCTCTCAATCACTAATTATGATCCACTAGAAGTGTGTGGTGGTGTTTGTGTCTACAGAGGCGCCACCCTATGCCTGTATTTTCTTATTTTCTTCTTGTTTTGCTGTGTTTGGGATGTTTCTGGGCTGCCGCCTCTGGTTAGTGTGTGTGTCACCCTAGCCAGTAACACAAAAACAATTCACCAATGTTGCAATTGCCTTGTTGACTGCTATCTGTAACTTGACAGATTACTAGGCATTGTAATAACGTTTTATGATGACGTAATTATTGTTTATTTGCGAGTTAGCCTGAAGATGGCTAAACTCGCTCTCAAATTATAGCCATATAACTGCCCATTCATATACACAAAAAATGCATGATATATAAGCTACAACATTTAAGTTGGTTGGGCTGAGTGTGCAACAGAAAAGATGTCAGAGGAGAAGGCGTGCACGTTTGGCGGTGTTCTTCCCACAAGGAGGGGCCACGTTTGAATGATGGGTTTACAAACAGAAACTGAAAATTTCTGCATAGTACACCTTTAATATCACAAGCAAATAAAACATTATTCTGCAATTTTCCTGTTAGTGCATTCCATGATATAGTGAGACTGGAGCTAGTTGTCATGCTTATTCATTAATGTAGCTTTATTTTATATAAAGAGATATATCTTAATATCTTGACTACAAAAATACTGTTCACTGAAAACATGTTGATCTAATTTCACACGGGTACTGTTTTCACAGTGGAATCTGCCTTTAAACAGTGAGAGATTTTTTTATTTTTTTATTTTATATTTAATTGAAAAAAATATATATAGAAAAACAATTAATGAAACCAAAAATGTCAAAATTAACAAATGTGGTGCAAAACAATTTGAATAAAAAAAAATGTTTACATTTATAAAAAATGATTTGATACAATACAATTAATTTTTTTTTAAATTTGAAATGTGACAAATTTCTTTGAAAAGAAAATAATAAAATCATAAAAAAATAATAATTTAACATTTTTAACTAGATGTTTGAAACTAACATGTAAAACCACTGCTAAAGAAAATTGGACTTCTTTTGACTCACTCAAAACCTTATAGTTACTGAAACTGCGCTGTGTGACAACTAGCCCCGGTCTCCCCTACTGTTGTTGTTCTTTCTGTAATATTCTTGTCCACTCCATCAGCATTCTGTTTTCTCTCACTGCTATTCTCTTTCTCTCTCAAACCCAAAACACTCTCCATTCCTTCTCTGGCACTATCTTCACTGTTTTTTTTCCCAGCATGCCGAGGGTGCTGCTTGTTCGGGTTAAGCACTCGGAGGACGACTGGCCCTGGGGACGTCATTTTCCATTACAGAGACAAGAAACCTTTTCTCTCAGATGAAGAAAGAGGGAAAAAGTCAGAGCCCTGAATTGGTTATGCTCCTTGTCGTGTTCTCTTACTCCCCCGACTCGCGATTCGTTTAGTCAATATTTAATGCCGGCGTTGTGCAGTACAGTTGTCTGTTGGCCCGATCCATGGGTTTGATCTCCATGTCTTGCCTGATCTTTTTCCAAGCTTATGGGCTTGCACGGAGATGTGACGCAGAGTCTAAAAATGTGGCACAAGCTTGTTAACGGTTACACACTTTGCTCTGATGGAGTGCAAAGAAAGAAAAGGACAGACAGAGAGGAGGAAAAAAATGCATTACATGCATTTTAGCGCAACCGCTCACTTTATCCTTCATCCACACACAATCACGCACGTCTCACCCTGCCTGCAGCAACTAACGCCCTCTACGTCTCACCTGAGTATAGATGTCAATTGGCCTGAAGTGTAAAGGTGGTATTTTTCTTCTTTAAGCAGGGCAGATGGGCAAGGTTTGGTCTGAGCAGGCCCAGACTGAGCCGGTGGCCAAGCCAGACTGTCTTAATTAGGAGCTGGCCGCTGCCAACGGCAGGTGAACACATCTGGGATGCCATATTGGCCGCAAGCGCAGCAGGTCTTGGAAATAGTGCAAGCCTTGGAATATTTGACGGGAGCTGAAACGAGCGATTCCCTCTTTTTTACCCCCATACTACAACCCAAAAGTGAGCAGCAATACATCTACATGCCACACAGAGTGAAGCTTCCACGCTGTGCGAGCCTGCCAGATATTAAAAGTCTCTGTCTTTGGAGGTTTGCGTTCGTTTTGCGTGCTGCCAAGGCCCGAGCAGCCCCAGAGTGCTATCAATTACACACATTCTGCTGAAAAGCTGAAATTCAGCTCTGAGCGCAGTCTGACAGGATTCAGCAGTATGTGCACGTCCGTGCGATGACTACTGGACATTTGCATTTCCTTTGTCCCCTGTACCTGCCCTCCACTGCCTTTGTTTGGAACGAAGACGACACAATCACAGCGTGTCGCACTTAAAGCACCTTATAATGAAGTCGAGTCCTCCCTTCTGTGAAGATACAAACACACACACACACACACACTTACTCTATCAGGCATGTTCGCCCCACTGAGCTATACCTTCCTCATCAGTGCTTTACCCAACGTCATCATTTCTGCCTCCATAAACTCAATGGAGCTGCATGCTCCTCTCCTTTTCTCTCAACGCACTCCCTTCCAATTACCGCGCCAGTTCATTTATTCATTAACCCGGCAAGGAAAATCGAGGGAGACCTAATTCAAAAACAACCGCCCTCCATTTCTCTCCATCTGGTGGGGAGGCTCGATTCTCCAAACACGTTCAAGTGACTTAATCTGGTTAAGGTGCAGTTTAGCGTCTGTAGCGGAGTTTGGTGGGGGGATTGAGGAACGGATCGCAGTGCCAGTCTATTTTCATTAAAAGCACCTACCAATGACCAAACGGCACTGGAAGTGACATGCATGGAAGCATGGCCTAATCAAAAAACAAGCATATAAAGGCAAGGCGCCGTTGCACTTGATTACAGAGGCATTGACTAATTTACTTAATTTGTCAAAAAGGAATGTGGTTTGGAACTGAGGTAGAACTCATTTATAGTGATTTGAGTGGTAGCATGCAAGCATACTTTAAACGCTAAACATGCTTTGGCTATTCAAAGCGTTGTATTTCCAAAAGCCATTAGTAGAATTTCCTATCTTCAAAAGTGGAGAGGAAAATTAAAGTTTGGAAAAGTAAAAGTTGGGAAAACGTAATTGCTTTGGGCTTTCCTGCTACGCCAACCGTCATTTCATCTAAATAAAGTAAATATTGTAAAGCCAAATTAAGCATTTACATTCAGCAAAAAAGGATCTTTTCACCTTGTGCTGCAAATGGGAAACCAGTGGAAACTATTTAGAAAGTTTTTCTGTCAGGAATGTCACTCATGGTGCTCTAACCTAGTTTTACTCAAAAGCAGCAAAGACTAAAGAGAACTATATTGTAAATGGATGGAGAAAAGCAATCTATTACCTGCTTAAAAACAATGGCTAAATCTAGCTTAAACTAGCCTAAGCACATTTGTTGGTCTTAGTTTGGCACTTTTCAGCTGGTCAGACGGGAAGACCAGCTAAAACCAACAAACCAGCTTAGACTGATCCTAAGCCTTTTCCTAGTACCTATAATAAGCTTTGACGTGAAATGTAGGTTGAAATGGGAGTTCAGGAAAATAGATTTTACCCTTTTAAGACCCATCCAAAAACAACCTATCACCGGCAAAAAAAATTACATTTAGTCATTATACATGGCTACTTATAAATGTCAGTCATTGAAGAACAATGTTTTTGCCAACAGAATAGTGTACCCGTGTCTACCAGCAAGGAATAGCTGGGCCGTGATAACTAGCAAAACCCTAACCCCTTTGTAAAGACAAAGTGATGTTTTTGAACATGTGAAGCACCTTGACATTCAACAATTAAGATGCAAACTAGAAGATGTTTAAAAATATCACAATGGATATTTCACATAAATTCAAGCAGCATGCCAATACATAAATGGGAAAGAATATTTGTGATTTGCCATAAATTAAAGACAATCATAAAAAAAATCATATTAATATAAGGTAAAATCTTATTGTACTAACTAGAATGAAATGCTACATTCTCTCTGAAGAAAGCAGTTGAACTACATCCCAATTCTGCTGCTAAAGTTTTCATCTGAAACACGTCTGCACGCTCAATTGAGAAAGCAGTGAAAAACAAGTTACCCTCAGAGATTTATGCTTCTGATCCTCCAAATCCTTTTTTATCTTAATCGAGTATAAGGCAGTAAATTGCTCCAGCTCTGCCTCCTCCCTGTCCTTCCCTGCCTGTATGCTAATACTGTTTGACATATTTCGGAGGAAGACGGAGCATCAATATTTATCAATTCATAATAAGACAGAAGCACTGACATGCGCTAAGATTACAGTTTAATTAAAACTTGAGTAGCCAACTAATATTCAGTTCTTAAACAGACACATCATATGCCAATGCATTATCTACTCATTTAGAGCTTGCATCATTGAGAAAGAAGACAGACAGGGAAATCAGGAAGGAGAACATGACATGTGCCTGCAAGATCAGCCCCATTCCTTTTCCACTGCTGTTCTCTGTGGTTGGGTGTAGCTGTCAGAGCAGAAAGCTAAATAACCCTAGCCATAATTAAATATTACTACTGAGTGAATATGAACTTGTAATTATGAATACTTTACAGAATGTGCCAGCACAACTATGCCCCTTTATATTTCAGGGCCTTCTGACAAAAAGAAGAAGAAGAAAAAGAAAAAGAAAAAACATTAAAAGTCTCACATCACCTATGATAAAAGTTCTGCCCAGCCAAAACACAACTGATGCCAAATCCAAATTGCCAGTGGGAGATCCTAAGATGGCAAAGGAGCAGAGAGGCAGTGCCAACCATGCCACCAATCTGGAAAACACAAAGAAGGCATCCACTTACCAGTCTTGTGACAAGGGGCACCCCGAAATGCCAGAAGTGATCGTTCAGCAGCCCACTGTACACTACGTTTCCAAAGAGAGCAATGCTTCCTGTTTTACACAGCCCGTTTCCTGGTTTAGTTTCTACAGAAGGAGAGAAAAAAAAAAGAGATATTTCAAACAGGTTAAAGAACAATACACAATGATTAGAAACAATTAATAATAATAAGACACAAGATTACAAAATAGAAGAGCAGCAAAATATTGAAGGTACAAAGCAAGGAATGAAGAAGAATGAAAAGGAAGGGAAAAAGAAAGGAAAAAAGGAAGGGAAAATGAAAATGTAGGAAGAAAGGAAGGAAGGAAGGAAGGAAGGAAGGAAGGAAGGAAGGAAGGAAGGAAGGAAGGAAGGAAGGAAGGAAGGAAGGAAGGAAGGAAGGAAGGAAGGAAGGAAGGAAGGAAGGAAGGAAGGAAGGAGAAAAAGTAAAGGGTGGAAAGGATGGAAAAAAGAAAAAAGGATATAAGAAAAGAAATGAAGGAAGTCAGGAAGGAAGGAAGGAAGCAAACAAAAAGAAATGGTGGAAAGGAAGAAAGGAATGAAAAACAAAAGCAGTAAGAAAGGAAGGAAGGAGACAAAAAAAAAGAAAATAAAGGCTGTAAAAAGGAAACAAAAGGAAGGAAAGAAAGAAAGGATGGGAAAAATGAAGGAAGGGAGGGAGGAAGGAGAGAAAAAAGAAAGGGAAAGAAAAGAAATGAAGGAAGTCAGGAAGGAAGGAAGGAAGCAAACAAAAAGAAATGGTGGAAAGGAAGAAAGGAATGAAAAACAAAAGCAGTAAGAAAGGAAGGAAGGAGACAAAAAAAAAGAAAATAAAGGCTGTAAAAAGGAAACAAAAGGAAGGAAAGAAAGAAAGGATGGGAAAAATGAAGGAAGGGAGGGAGGAAGGAAGGAAGGAAGGAAGGAGAGAAAAAAGAAAGGGAAAGAAATGAAAAAATAAAGGCAGCAAGAAAGAAAGAAAGAAAGAAAGAAAGAAAGAAAGAAGGAAGAAAAAAAACAAAGGAAGCAAGAATGGAAGGAAAAACAAATGTAGAAGGAAGGAAGACAAAAAGAAAGGGTGGAAAGGAGGAAAGGAAGTAAAAGCAAAGGCAGTAAGAAAGGAAGGAAGGAAGACAAAAGCCCGGGATACACTGCACGATTTTTGGATGTCCCAGACAAAATATTACCATCATGAAACAATCGTGGCGATTTCTGTGATCATGGCTCTTTTCGTGGCTGTTTTCCCGGTCTTGCAACCAAAGACAGCTTACGATAACTTTCTGACATTGGTAGAAATTCAGCATGATTATCACACTGTGTTTGCGACCTACGTCTACTGACCAGCCAATAAAAATGCGTCATGAAATCAACACGACACGGCGCTCTTTCGCCGCTTCCTTTTTTTTTTAAGCACACATAAAAACTACATCTGCCAAAGTGTGATTCAACATGGTCTCTTTGTTATGGACTAGCGCATGCTGATGACGTTTTATTCTTCTATAGAAACTTGCATCGTAGCCTACGAATCAATAGGTGTCAACATCGTACAGTATACATGCTTGTCATACCCAAGTTCAATAGATCCATATCGCACAGTGTGATTTGTACTGATCTTATAGGATTGCTAAAATCGTGCAGTGTATCCCAGGCTAAAAACAAAGGAAGCGAGAAAGGAAGGAAGCAAGGAAATAAATAAAGGAAACAAAACAATTTACTCTTTGATTCAACATGACTGCAAATGTAAGAGAAACACAAATATTTCTTTGACAATTTGAACACGTCGCATCCATAAACACTCCTCTTCTCAGCTGTTTGGTGCCCATCAGTATGTGTGTGAGTGGCACGGTGTGATGGAACAGTGCTTGGCTTGTGATCAACAGTGGGGTCAGCCCTGCTTACACAGCAAAGCAAACTAACAGCTGCATTGAACCTCCTTTGGGTAACACACACACACACACACACACACATACAAACTATGATCAGTACAAAGACAAAAAGAAAACATGACTCTGACATCACACAACCACCATATCCCACCAGCTCAGCTCAAAAAAAAAAATCTCCATTCCCCCAGTCTTGGAAAGTGGTCTCAGGGAAGCGCGTGCAAAGATTGCGATGTGTATTAAATTATTCCCTATAAATGCCAAGTACAGCAAAAATCTGCATTATGCCTCAAAACAATAGTGAAGCGCATATTGTGGAGCGCACCACAGCAAGCCATGCATTCATTATTGAAAAACAAAAAGTAAAAAGGCCCATTAAAATGTCACTTGTGCTCTTTGTGGCTGCGGCGACACATGAGTTTTAGTGTTATAAATGGGCCTTGCGTTATTGTTTATGGTGGCTGCTAGCCGCAGGCTACCCGGCGGTGACTGTAAAGTCCACGGATCACACACCACGAGCCTCCAATGCCGCTCCCTCCCTCTCTATACATCACCCCATGAATATTCATGCCACAGGGCCGCGCTCCAGCCAATCGATCACAACTATAACGCATTTATATCCATGATACATGTGGCTGATTTTTTGGTGTATAGAAATAAAAAGATATGGCCTAATTAGCAATAAAACAGGCGGCGTGCAGTAGATTTGGAGGCTGAACGCGCTCCTGCTCTTTTCGCAGGTGATGTAATTCAGACCGTGCCGGCGTTGCATCACAGGAACGTGTCGTAAGGTGAGACTTGATGCGGGGAGGGATGGCTGTCATCGTGTTTGAGGCTTCCCTGCTGCCTGTTGGCACCGGTTGAAGCTCCTTTGGCATCCGTGGGCATGTTTCTCACCACGCCTCACCTGTGATTAATTATTGACGACGAGATGAGGATGCAGTAAAGTAAAGCTGCACTGACATGCTACACTGCAGATACATTACAACAACCCCCCCAGGCTGCTTCACGATCTCCCTGTCTCTTTTTCTTCCTTTTCCCTGGTTTTCCCACATGTGCTTTGTCTTTAAGGCCCCCCCTCTCACTCTCTCTCTCTCTCTCTCTCTGACAACCTTTCCTAACCCACTCTATCTCACTCTGCCCTTCAGTTTGGCAAATTTGACAAGAGCTTTAAAAACTGAGCGAAATGTCAAAGTTGTCATAAACAGTGTGTGAGAGGGAGTATTTTTGGTTTGATAAGGAGGCGATAACAGTTTGATTTAAGGCAGAAAAGAGTGTCATCACATCTAAATCTGCCATCAGCGCATCTCGGTCCAGGGTTTGTCGGCTCGTCGCTGCGCACTCATGCAGATGAATGGAGGATTTTAGGTTGAAACTGAGACTGCATTATCTCGCGTTTCTCTGCAAGGATGACAATAAGCGCCGTAAACGATCCCTGCCTGATCTGTGGGGAAGCACCCGGCTTTCAATCTCAAGTATGATGCGAGAGTGGAGGATTCTAGGTTTTCCATGATAATAAGGGAAGAAACGTAAATAGAAATCTACAATGTAAAATGGCTCTATAAAAGCGGAAATAAAATTTCCCCTTTACAGAGGCTTTATGTGAAAAACAAACATTCATGTGTGAATTGCATTAAACAAAAAAGTCCACACAGCTGTCATGGCAGAGTAAACAAAGATGCATTGACATATTCCACAAACATTTGGGTAAAAATATCTACTTGCCAATTAATTGCAAGCCTCATTTAACAATCTCGATATCAATTTTCTTTATAATCCCACGATAGATCTTTTTATTCTATTCCAGAGTTTCCTGCACCACTTTTCAGCCTCAACACAACAAGCCCCACTGTTGAATATATGGTCCTATGACAAGAGAAGTCATATTTAACCCGAGCTTGCTATCTGAACTGAATGTGATGAGAAATATAGGATGCATACTGCATAATAATAGCAAGAAAACACAGCGCAGTCCTCACGGGCTGCACAAACTAACGTACAGTTTGCAGTGTGAATCACGAAAAAAGATTGTAATGAACCGATTCTTTTTGGTGAATTAAAAACACACAGTGCAAATAGTTCAATCTGATTCACAAACAAAAAGGTTTATAATGAATTAAAAACATCGCAAATAGTGTAGTCTGATTTTTGAAAAAAAAAAATAATGCTATGATATCTTTCAAAATGCTGATTCATTCGGGAATGAACACATGACTGTCCCTGCAGTACCAAAGCACTCACAATCTTGTTTTGTTTTTCCTTGAGCACAGTTGTGATTATTGGTTTTGCTTGTACAAAATACATCTTATTTTAATCTTTAGCATTTGGTCTGTAAAATAAATAGAATTTGATCTGCAAAGTTTGGGCCTTGTTGTTATTTTTCAGATCAGATTTAATGTTATGGTATTAGCAGATATTATTATTATACCTATATTTTGCACACACATAAGAGGTGGTGTTTTCTGGTGGCACATACAGTATTTTATTTCTGTCACACTCAGCAAAATCAACAATATTATAAGAAATTCGTTTTTGTTTCAGTGTGTTGAAATGGCTGGCAGAGTGACTTCATATCAAAGTGAAACTCTCTTGTTCAGTAAACTCACATTACACATTCCCCTGAAATACAGTATGTCAAAGAAAATGAGAACAATGTTTTCTGACATTAGCATTACAGTAATCAGATAATAACGCTCAATGAACATACACAAAATGTATACAAGTCCCCCTGAAATCAAAATTTAGGTTTTTTAGCTTTTAGTATGAATATGTTAGCCTTAAGGTTATTAATAAGCTGGTGTGTTCCAAAACAATTACAAAATTCACATTTGGGAGATATAAGCATTCAAAACTTAGTCTCTCACTTCCGCTAAAATGGATCGCGGATTTTCATGACATCACATCGCACTTCAGTTTCTCATCAAATCTTCGGTCCAATCAAATGCTCTCTAGAATCTGAAGTCAGGCCTCCTCCTACATTCTTACAGACGCTGAAGCCTCGGTCATTTGCTCACACATTTACTAGTTTTTACATGGTGAATGGCACATAGTGCACTATATAGAGAATAGGGAACGATTCAGACAGTGTAAATATGCTTTCCTTTGATGTGAATGAAGTCCGTTTTCACGTTGTGTCAGTGTCATGTGAACCGCCGCAACGCGAGCAGTCTGCTATGGTCCAGAGACATGAGAGCACAGAGCGGATCATATGCGCAAGTCGGCACAGACCACAAAAGGTTTCGGACCCATTTGAATTCTGCACAGAATGCTGTATATTAAAGTGATATAAAGGACATTATGAGGAGAAACGGTTTGACATAAGAAGGAAACTGAAGTTTTACAGAGTCTAACGGCTCTGGCCAGTGTTGCCAGATTGGAAATGTCCAAGTATCCAATGTATGGCCAATGATTTTTACAACGGAATAAATCAATACTGAACTTACTCAAGCTGGACAATCACACTATTTTAGCTGCTGCACAGCCAAAATGATGTTCCCTCTATCTTTGTAAAGCTATACTTTGACACAATCTGCATTATAAAAAGGGCTATATAAATAAAGGTGACTTGACAAGTCAAACGTACAGAATACAGCTTTTTATCTAGACCAACAACTTTTTGACATGACCTGCAAATGACCACAACTAGGCACAGTGGCGCCTGCAACTGAACGGCTGTAGCTTGTACCTTAAGAGGGCGCTAATTAATGCCGTTTTTATTTTTTTTACATAATTTTTAAATTGATTATTAAAATCTATCTGCGTACACTCCACATATTAAGAGAGAAAGAGAGAATGAGAATACATAAAAGTGTGCGTTTGTGTGTTTTAAAGTCAAACGTGTGTATGTGCGTCTATAGGTGGGCGTGGGGGATATGGGTGAAAAGAAATCTGATTGGCTAGTTTAGTTTCTTTTTTTTCCACATATGAAAAATGACGTTACAAATAGTTAATGTTTAAAAACAGGCTCAAAATGAGCAAACGCTCTCTAAAACAGCTAAATTCGACTGAAACATTTGCAAAATGGCCTAAAAGTAGAGTTGAAGAAATGAAACTTTTCTCTAAAGGTTTTGGGAAAGGTTTATGGTTTCAAAGCATCAAGAGTGTTGAAAACAGCGCCATCTTGTGGCGCTGCGGCAGGAACGTTAACTTGTGCTCCTGAGAGAGAGTCATTCTCCATGATGATTGACTGAGAAGACGTAACATGAGATGAGATGGGAGAACTGCCTAACAACTTTTATGTTCTTTTTACAATCATGACGTAGAGGTTTCACAGCTAGATCAATGAATATAAGCCGATTATAACGACTATTAGTTGAAGTGTTACAAAATTCTGAAATTATCGTACATTATGGGATTTTTTAAATTATTGATCGTACATCGTACAGAGGTCAAAATTATCGTACTATAATTATCGTATGTCTGGCAACACTGGCTCTGGCCGAGTTGTAACATAAACAAAATACTATTGGCTATTTTTAAAAAGGGGCAGGGCTGTTGGATACATCGCCCTGTCTTCCTGTTGAAATTACGCCAACACGTTGAATAATGCTACGCGTTCCAACACTCTTCAGTGGGCCTTAAGTAACTATTTAAGTCTGGATGTAAATTCTCTTCAACAGCATCGCAACAGTAACCAAACAATGACATAATGTTATACAGGCCACAAACGCCTTTAAGCAAATGTTACTCAACTATCTTTACAAACAACACTGAGCGCATTGTAATTACAATCTCTGATGATGTCAAGCATTCTGTTACATCGCAATCCCTCGCGCAGCATCCGCCAGCAGCCACAGGCGCCGATGCGGTTATTTTCTATTAAATTACATCAAACAAACACATCGAATTCACATGTTTTTTTGACATTGTACGTTTTACATATGCCAAGTACTTTACTACAGAGCAAACAAAGGCTGCCTATCTCGCTTATTGACAGCAAACTGATTCTTCCATTCTTCTTACCTTCGCTGCTGAAGGTACGACTCTTCTTCTTTGCAATGTGTTCCTTAATTGGTATGTTCCTCGTTTCATTTTTCTGCTCTAATAATAAATTAATACAAAAAATAATGGCTACTATTGGAATTCTGCCAAAACGCGTGCTTGTAAGGGTGCTTTCACATTAGCACTTTTGGTGCGCACCTGGGTTCGATTGACGTCAGAGTTCGGTACGTTTGGATGATGTGAACACTGTCTTCTGAACTTCTGAAGTCCGCTTAAAAAGGGTGGTCTGGGGTGTGGTTTAAGTGAACTCCGGTGCGGTTCGCTTCTGATATGAATGCAAACGTACCAAATTGACTCACTCTCCCGACAAGCGTGACTGACATGCCGCAAACAGAGAGCTGTCGCATAGCTTTTCTCATTTCTGCTCGCCTTCAGCATTCTACATTCGCGGCAGATAGATGCAAGAGCTGTTATGAACAAAACCAACGGTTCAAAAACAAAAATATAAAAGTGAGGAGAGCAACGTTATGCATTTTGCCGCCTTCTCCTGCGCCATCGTTACTAAGCAACGTAGTAAACAGCTGCTGGTTTGATGACGCAAACAAACCTCAGGTCGGACCCAAATAATATAATGTGAACACTGTCCAGGTGGGGCAGGGGGAGGGAGGAGCAATTGAACTCGGGTTCGGTCCAGACAATCGAACCAAGTGTGAAAGCACCCTAAGTGTTTGTTAACTGAGTAGGTCTGCGCATGTCTGAAAATAATAGACCTATATGATCACCAAAATTATTTTTTATGACAAAATCATTATAGTTCAAACTTATATTAATTTAATCTATTTTAATTTAATTTAAAACAAAAATAAATTGTAAAACTGGAATTTATTTTTTAAATGTGGTCAGCATATTGTGGGCCGCGAGTCGAGGGTTGAGAACCACTGCATTAGAGTAGGCCTATTTGTAGACTGTAGTAGACTGTCAGGTTAGGGTTTGGGTTAGTTGAATTGCAGTTGCAAAGTTACTTATAGTCAGTAGAATGTCTGTTAGAGGAACATCTAAATAAGGTATTAACAGATATGAAGCAGACAGTCTCCTAATACTCTATAGAGTTAGTTGACATGTAGTTAGTTATAGTTAGTCGAATGTCTAAAGTGGACCATCGAAATAAACTGTTACCAAATATTTTAATGTGTATAAAAAAACATGCCCTAGTTCCACTAACATTTAACAGCCAGAATGTGCCCAAATATCTATATATGTATTGTTTTACAATTTGAAACAATGCTTTGCTTGGAAATTGTACTTGCAGTATCTTTCTTTAAAAAGGATGACACACAGTTTGATATTTTGCTGTGTAATGCAATGACATTCATACATTTTTAAATGTGGCGCAAGTGCCCAAATACTTTTTGGGGCCACTGTATAAAAATAACTATCCACTGCACTGCAAAATATCAAAATCTCGCTCTTGTTATTGCCAAGTGAGCAACAGGAATGACATAATGTCTGCCTTCTTCCGGCTGGAAGCTTCCTCCCACAAGCCCTGTAGCTCTGGCAGTGGCCATCCTGTCCTGGGCCTGTGCTTCCATTAGCCACACTGACCCGGATCTGTTCTGGCATCGCTCTGATACTAGACCGGTGGACTTGGCCCTTCCTCTCTGCGGGGCAGCTCTGTCAGGACCTCTGTCCAACCCAAACACACCAGCCACAGTAGCCTGTCCATATGGCTGCCCCATCCTGCCTGTTTCTGGGCCAGAGCCTCATTCACACGGGCTAGAGAAAAAGAAGTCCTCTTCTTCCAGAGCCCTCTCCAGGGCATCATAACGCCTCTCCAAACGATGTATTCATTACCCTTCCTGTACCCTGGGGATGCTCAAAAGCCTTGTTTCAGAGCGGGGAGTGTGGCTGTGTCTGTTTAAACACTGCTCCAGTCCTACTTAATCATGTGCAGTTGGAGGGGCAGTCCGCGCCGGCGCTCTGATTAATACAGCATGAAGCTGTGGCGGCAGACATTGCTGCAAGGGACGCAAGGCATTAATAACCGCATGCTGCCACTGTTTCAGCTGCTACCTCCGCCTTCCTGAAGTCTAGAGAGACCATGCGTACAAACACACAAATACCAACTCATAAGGTGTCATGTAGCCTGGACACCGTAAATATTGTTATGGGAATACTAGCCCAGAAATCCATCTCTGGTAATTGCATTAGTGTACGAACATAGATTTTTTTTTTTTAATTTATGCAATTTGTCAAACAATCTGATCTAATCATTTCCATTTCATAGGTTCACAATAGTGGAATATCATGGTCATAATCTTCATCATTGCCATCATAATTAACCACACTATCACTAATACATGGAACAGAACAACTCTAAACACAGGGAAATCAAGACATGTTTTCAACTTACCATAGAGAAACAACTTAAGTTAACTTAAGTATTAACTTGAGTTAATACTTGTTCAAAACAATCACTTTAGCAAAGTTTGTACTATTCTCGGTTTATTTTGATAAATAAAATAATTTATTTTTGTTCAATAAATATACTGTCATTAAAATATGTTCATTTTAAAAATACAGAAACAAAATTATTTAAAGATTCTGAAAGCACTGAATGAGATCCCATGAAAATTTAATATAGCTTTACAGTAGTATATGATATTTTATTATATGATATGATTAATATCATAGTTTTAAATATGATGGTTTCATTATAAATATGGTTATTATGTCTAAGGTGGACACCCAATTTAATATATGATATTTGCCATCTGAATCTAACCATGACATTTCAACAAATGGAAAAGTCAGCCAGCTATTTATTATCATGTTAATTATTGTGCCTTTAGCCCCAGCAGAAGGGGCACTTTTTACCGCACAAATCATACTTTTACATATTCTTCCATTATTGAAAATCTGTTGCTTTAATTACCTTGAACAAAACTGAAAAACATTAACAAGACCACGTCTCAAAATATAGTCAATAATTGTATCGATTCTCATTTGCTTCATTAACCTACAACATTTTTAAAACATGAAATATTAGTTGAAATTAGAGCAGAATCAACTTTGCGTTGCTGTCCGCAATTGCGTCAATGATCAGCCACGTACACCATCAAAAGCGTTTGTTAAGAAAAGTGCTGAGCTGAACTATATATATAATACTGGAAGGAGTGAGATCCACTGATACATACATATTTATTATTTATAAAGAATCATGACAGGGAAAAATGTACATGTTCTACAGCAAAGAACCAATACAATTTAGATAGTCTGTATTTACATGCATTGAGAATTTGACTTATCTTTATAGAACCCAGCAAAAGCGGGGGAGGGACCTTTTTGCACTTGAGCGAGCTATTGACGAGAACACTAAATAAATACAATGTCATCAGCCGAGCACTAAATATGCTGAGGTCTCCAACCTGAAATTAAAAATCAACCAGAAGGCAATATTGATGGAACAGGAGAAGCGATAAAATCGGGCAAAATGAGCTTTTGAAACTTTCTCCCTGCCATCGTTGGGAGATGATTGTTTGTGGGGGTTGCCGTTCTGCCATGTGATAAAAAATGACTCGCGCCCGCTGCTCGTTTCTTTGTTTCCGCCCTTTTGCTTTACGATTCTCCCATGTGCAGAGTTTCGCGATGGTACGGCCCGGCATAATTTATTAAAATATGAGTAAATCAATGGCTGATGTCCTTATAGATTACTTTGAAATCATAAAAGAGCCTTGACAGGAAATGCAGAGTAATACAATTTAATTAAACTGCATATCCTCCCCCTGTGCAGCCACCTGATTAAAGTGGCAGTCAAATAAAACAGCATTTAATTGGCATACAACACGAAAGCTGTTTGCATGTTTATTTAACATTGCGGCGTATTAATAAAAAATTAGAACCCTAATTGGCCTAACTTGTGCAGGCAGGAGCAAGCTCCTGGCTCCACTTCCCCCTACAGTTTAATGGACTGTGACTGAAAAATAATCCCAGGCTAGTTTAATATTTCTGCAGTCATACTTGATGAAAATCCCTGCTCCCATTGGCCAAGAGCCACACATTAAAAAGCAATCATGGATACCTGGGCCTGCTGGTGAGAATCCCCAGTGGAACGGACCACTTGGAGCGGCCTGGCAGAGAGAACTGTCCCGGCAGGGGGAGGGCGAGAATCGTTAGCGTTTTGCATATCTCCAGTGTGCCATTCCGCAGGTTCGTCCCTAGCCAGCTTCTCCCCCCACCCCCAACACTTCAGAGCCCCATGTCATCCCACCTGGCATGCCACCAGAGACAGCTGGAAAGCCCCCACCCGTATGCTCCCTCCCTTTCTCTCTTGCACTTGCTTCAGATTTGTGTGCACGGACCACCAAAATGAGTGCTGCTTTGATCAGTGACCAAACATCTCAAATGAGCTGAGCAAACGTCCAGCCCAATGAGACCCTCACTGTCCCTGCTACCGCATTTTCTTTTTTAAGATTTATAACAACAGCATGGATATAGCCTTGAAAGGAAAATTGGATGTAAAAAGTATTATACAAATTATTATATAATTTATATATAATAAAAACACAAACACCAGTGTTATTTTAGCTTTTATTTTATTAATATTTTGAATTAGCTTTTATATATATTTAGTTTTCATGTTAATTTTAGTTCAGTTTTTAGTAATTTTGCTATGTGCTTTTGTCATTGTAAAATATTGCTATTTATATTTCATTTATTTTTATTTCAGTTTTAGTTTTATTTTGATTTATTTCCAGTAAAAAAATTTAGTGCTTCAACTTAAAATATTTCATTTTTTTGCCAAGGAAACATCTCTAATTTTCATTTATTTTTTTCACTAATATTTAATTTTTTTATGTCAACTTTATTTCAATTAACAAAAATTATTTAGTTTTAGTTAACAATACACACTAGGGGTGTAACGGTACACGTATTTGTACCGAACTGTTTCGGTACAGGGCTTTCGGTACGGTGAACATGTATACTGAAGCATTGCAACCAATATTTACCACCAATAACCGCAATAAGCTCTGCATTTTGTTACTTTCGATAAGAAACAAAGTGTCATCCTTCAAATTCTGTCCACGAAATCATGAAGTTTAAACAGAAAATGCCATTTTGACGTGCTTTGATGTGGGGTGACAGATCACTGTACAGGCGCCTCAGTTCAACCAGCAGCGCGAGCGCGGAGCGCAAGGGAATGTGTTCATCTCTTACTCCTTAATACTAGTTACAGAATAAACATGAAAGAACATCTGAAGGTATGTTGCAAGATTCAGTACAACTTACTGAAACGGTCATATCTCATGTAATCGCTCATTCAGTGTTTCAACGGTGGAAAGACATCAATGAAAGCGTCCGTATTCAACAATATGTCATGATGCATTTACCTCAGAAAAGCCATTCAGTGTTCACAGCTTGTTAGTTCGCTAGAGAAATGAACTCTTTCGCTTAATATATACACTGTATTAGCCAATATATTCATTATTTTACTTAATCTTTTTAGTGATATCCTGATTAGGCTATTTAATGTATGTTTAAATAAATCTGATGTTAAAATAACAGCCACTGTGTAGAAATGCTTATATTTCAACAACGAATTGGAGTAAAAACATTTAGAAGTTAATGCAAAAACTGCCTTAGGTGCAGCTTACAGGTTTGCATACAATTTGTTATTTGAGTGTTGATTATTTTATCTAAAAATAAAAAGCAATTGAATTTAGGCTAATAGTTTGGGCTTCTTTCAAGTTAGGGCTCCCTACATAGTTTATAGCATTAGCAGAGATCATTTTTTTATCCTTAAGAAACTTTTAGTTTTAATTTAATTTAATATATTTAAAGACAAAAACACAATTTGTTCAGTAAACCTCTGTTTAATAATAAAAAAAAGCAATTTTATGTTTAGTTTTCTCTCCACCTGCTGTACCGAAAACTGTACCGAACCGTGACTTCAAAACCGAGGTACGTACCGAACTGTGAGTTTTGTGTACCGTTACACCCCTATGACACACACATATATAATATATTTATATTTTACATAATAATATATATTTACATTGTGACGGTTGGTTGCAGCAATGTGAGTTGTGAAGCTGGATCTAGTTGCAGCAGTCACCTTAACAATTCAAAAAAAGCATCTAACACACGCAGAAGAAAAGGATAAAATGCAGGAGTAAAACAGGTTTCAAAAGGGCAAGTTTTTGAAAACGATAACTTTATCATCTCCATGTAAATAACAAAAAAGTGAATCTGTGAAAACGGTGACATCATGCGTATTAAGTGTTCAGTCTACAGGCACATAGTTTCTTTACAAAGTGACATCGCCAACTACTGGCCTGGAATGAATAGTACAGCATTTTTTGTCATTTTGTGGATCCGTGTAAACTGGGATCATTTTGACGTCGCTGATGTCTGTACATGAAAAATGCAAAGGAAATTCTACGTTTTTAGCACACTGTGTAAACATACCCTAAGTGAAGGGAGAAAAAAGGAAACAGTTACAGTTTATCAATTAACAAATGAGTAACTATGAAAACAAATGGAAATATACATAGAAACCATCCTCTACTATATAGTATGCAAAAAACAGGACACCAACAGAGTTGTAAGTCCAAATACATAGTGTTAGAAAAACAGTAGGCAGAAAGTACCCAGATGACCTACCACTTCCGTCAAGATTCTGAAGTGTGCATTCAATGGACACTTAACTGTCCCATGAGGCCACAGGAGAGTATCCATGAATGGCAGTGAACGCAACTGACACTGGTAGGTCACAAGACAATATCAACATGGAAGCAGTACATCTGAATTTCATTCATACTTCCCATATTCATACTATATAGAACATACTTTTTTAACGGTTGCAGACCGTTCAAATTCAAATGTAAAAAAAGGTCAAATTCACATATTCAGACAGTATGTGATTTCGGATGCACAAATAGGAGATACAAAAAGAATAAACAGAAACCTCATGTGACACACATATTAATATTCACTGAAAAAATACCCAAATAATAATTTAATTCTCTAAAGATAATTCAAAGACATTACATTATTTACTTCTACTTTATTGTGGCAAACAATAATAGAACAATTCTCACATGATAAAATAATTTTCCTCGGGGCACACTCAAACACCCCATTCTTAAACACATATACATGCCACTTGCCATAAAAAAGACCTCTGGCACTTAAGCAAGAATGCACAACACATCAACAAACAGACGTATCCACACAGCTGAAACGACTGGATACAGAGAAAAGCAGAGAGACAAAGACATATTTCTGACAGCCGTACTGTATAGTTCCCCAACAATCACTCAAAAGCATCAAAAAGCACCTTCCCAGACTTGATTTATTTATATTGTATAGCAAGAGCAGTATAGCAACTTGATTTAGAGGGAGAGAAAGCACCAAGAAAGAAATAAGGCTAGCTGCAAGTGTAGTCTGCATGCTGCTGAGGACTCTTTCCTCAAGAAGACTGAAAATTTGCCGCTCGTTCTTGATCTGCTCTGTTTTGTCACCCACAGCTGCCAGAAGATTCCCAGGAGTCAAGAGTCACAGAGGCTTCAAGTTCAAACTCCTCTGTCAGTTTTCATTTACTGTCTGTGTGTGTGTGTGTGTGTGTGTGTGTGTGAACTCTGAGGATGGCAGTAACTGAGCAAGTAAGGTGATGAAAGCACATATTGAATCTAATCGCTACTGGATTAGGGGAATAATAAATAGTGTGTGACAATATAATCACAATAGTAACACTAAACACTAAACTTAATTTAGACTGCATATTTCAAACCATTGTGCAACTCAATGTGCATTAGAATAAAATAAGAGTTGCACCACTCCTACAAATATAGACATAAAATCCAATGGTCAAATAAAAAAAACATGGCCAAATAAAAAGCTTTTTAATGCAAGTTTAAACGATAGACAGAGTGTGTGTGTGTGTGTGTGTGTGTGTGTGTGTGTGTGTGTGTGTGTGTGTGTGTGTGTTTGTATGGAATGACACTGCTATCTGTTTTTTAGTATGTAATATATAAAACAAGTTTGCAATCAGTGGTTCTCATTCAGTCTTGCTTTAGCACCCTTGTGTTTATTTTGACTTTTATTATGGCTATTGTTGTTAATTTAAATATTGTTGTTCAATAAATATTATTTTATATAAATAATAATCCAACTTTATTGGAAGCTGTTTTAGCGCTGTGGGAAATCCCCTTAACTTTTAAAAGGACAAAGATATCGCTTTCCACGGTGTACATTCAAACAGATTTTTTTTTATAATGGATATAATATTATGGGCATCGACCTAAAGAATGAATGTTATATTAGATGCAGGTAATACACTCTTTTAGTCAATCTCTCATTATACCATAATATTCTACTTTACATAATACAATAAACTTCAATGAAGCCACTCAATGCGGAAGGAAGTACATTAGTTCTGCACAAAAGAGGGTTTTTAAAGACACTCCGTTGTTATTTCTTATTTATTTACACTCTTGTCGAACTGTTGTATAAACGCAATATCACACACGTAGCCATGCAATATAGCTCTATATCAGCACGCTGGGATTACTTACGGCCAAATCACAGCCGAGTTGATATACAGCCATATCACACTGCTACTCATGTGATATTGCTCATGTATTCTATTAAAAAAACTTAATGACCTCTAAGTTTTGAACAGTAGTGCAAATACATAAATATATATTAAATTTGTCATAATATATCTCTCATTACACACACACTCACCAGATTCGACCAGCCATCAGTTGAAAACCACCACTATACATTACAATACATTGATTTTGAACACATGATAAATGCACACATATAAACAGTCCCATTCAATGTCCTTAATGGAGGAAGTGCCTTTGAATGTGTGTGAGTGAATGTGCCCATGTATCGTGTGTGCTTGTGTGTAAGTCACAAATAGTGTGATCCCTTTGCTAGCCTCAGGATACCTTGTATTGGAAAATCCAGCACAGGAGGTCTAATTGAGGAGCTTGGGGAGAGGGTCTATTAAAGATCAAAGCTGATTGATTGGGCCTGACCTGACAACCTGTGTTCTCCTGTGAACTGACCACATGGAGGCATTCCCTTAACAAGGCCGAGGTCAGGCAGGACCAACACACACACATACACACTGAGACAATCACTCACAAACATTCAAAGACAAAAGAAGTGATCTTTAGATCTTTAATATTTCTGGAAATTGTGCCAGAGCTGGAAGCTTTTGCAAATTAAATGACTGTGACACATCCTGACTGGCATCACAAAGGGATTTCAATGTTACATTTCATCCCAGTTAAAAAAAATCACTCCAATTCATGCAGGCTCAAAATCAGCCAATGACAGTGAATGTGTTTGATGTTTCAGGCCCAGAAAACACACAGATGCACTTCTAAACAAATACATCAATGTGATCTGCTAACCCATAAACAGCAGAAGTGGGTGAAAATAAACAACTTCTATTCAAAATCATCAATCATCCATCCATCCATCCATCCATCCATCCATCCATCCATCCATCCATCCATCCATCCATCCATCCATCCATCCATCCATCCATCCATCCATCCATCCATCCATCCATCCATCCATATTATATTAATTGCAAAAATGATCAAACAATCATTTATCCATCCATCCATCTGGTATTAATTGCGTTTCAATTCAAATTACAAAACATCCTTTTTTCTAACTCAATTTAAATTCAGGAATGAATTGGAATTCTCAATTCGATTACAAATGGTGCACAACACCGACTCTGACCCACTGTTTTTTTGTAAGTGTATTTTATTTAGCACAAGCGCCTTGGCAAGGACCTCTGGAAGACCTTGATAATGCAACTCATTACTCGGTGCCACAACTGACAGCTCTCAAGAAAGAGTGCAAGTTGGTTTCATAACATTATATATCAAGGACCAAACTGTTTGGAAGGGAAAGGTAGTGAGATATTTATGAGGAGATACACAGGTCACTGTAGTGAGTGTATAATTTATGCCTACCATCACTGAAAAAGACTTGATGAGGTATTTATGAAGAGTCTGAAATACACCGGTTTATCATGGCCTCAGAAAGCCTAAAGTTAAAAAACCTAACCATACCTTAACAAAACAGGTCAAAACCTATAATAACCTAAATAAAAAGGGGTAATTGAGCTCAAAGTGTGTCCATGCATACTCCATCATTGTAGCCATTACACTTTAGGTGGTGGAAAAGCAGAGTGCCTCTGTTTTCTCCCAAGGCTGTCCTCCAGGCCAGCCCGCCACTCGCCAAGCATCAATCAAGCGCTGTGTCCTGGCATAGAACCGATCGATGGCCAACACAGCATCTCATTGATAGAAGACAGCTCCTGACTAAGATATAGCATAACTTTTCTGCTGCCTAGTCCAGCAATAATCTCCAAGGTCAATGGGAGACGTTCAAGATGGCAGCATTACACAGATCCTGGGGTTTGAAGCCACCGCGTGCACCAGGGAAATCGTTAAATCCATAACGGGCAGCTCAAAAGTAGGGCTTGTGACGGGAGGCATCTTATGCATGAAATTCTGATCTCGCCTGCCTGAGAGGCCAAACAAACTTGACCTGGACGAGACAGATTACGGGAGATCTGAGTAGGGTACTTCCTTTTATAGCAGGCATACAAGCCTTAATTAAAAAAAAATAAATAAATACATTTCTGACACAACTTTTTTTGGGATTGACTCAACATGCTAGACTTAATTGCCATGTGCACATTGCAAACTGAGTGACAACTCCATTCAAATTTAGGAATTATAGGAGTGAATTATAGGAGTTAATTATAATTTCAGGTGAGAATTTAAATACAGGAGTCCCTCCTGAATTTGTTACTACTGACATAGTGATACTCAAAGTAACAAATCACAGAAAAAAAGTCACTATTGTGAGATTTGTAGGCCACAATTATGAGATAAAATGCATGTATGAGATGTAGTCACAATTTTGAAAAAAAATAATAAGCACTTGTGAGATATAAAGTCTTAATTATGATAAATAAATATGCATTTGTGATATTTAAAGGGTTTGTTCACCCAAAAATGAAAATTCTGTTTATTTATTACTTACCCTCATGTCGTTCCACACCCGTAAGACCTTCGTTCATCTTCAGAACACAAATTAAGATATTTTAGTTGAAATCCGATGGCTCCGTGAGGCCTCCATAGGGAGCAATGACATTTTCTCTCTCAAGATCCATAAAGGTACTAAAAACATATTTAAATCGGTTCATGTGAGTACAGTGGTTCAATATTAATATTATAAGGCGACGAGAATATTTTTGGTGCGCCAAAAAAAGCAATTTCAAAACACTGCTTCATGAAGCATCGGAGCATAAACGAATCAGTATATCGAATCATGATTCAGATCGCGTGTCAAACTGCCAACGGCTGAAATCACGTGACTTTGGTGCTCCAAACAGCAGATTCGATACACTTTTGAAATCGCCCTCAATAGATATTGTTGAAAAGTCGTTGTTTTGGTTTTTTTTGGCGCACCAAATATATTCTCGTCGCCTTATAATATTAATACTGAACCACTGTACTCACATGAAATGATTTAAATATGTTTTTGGTACCTTTATGGATCTTGAGAGAGGAAATTTCATTGCTATGCTATGGTTCATTCATGGTCCTAAGTATTCAGACCCTTTGCTGTGACTTCATTTGAGTCCAGCTGTGTTTGATTATACTGATTGGACTTGATTAGGAAAGCCACACACCTGTCTATATAAGACCTTACAGCTCACAGTGCATGTCAGAGCAAATGAGAATCATGAGGTCAAAGGCGATCAGAGGAGAGGTATAGAGAGATCAGGAGATCAGAAACGGCAAAACACAGATCTGGCCTAGGTTACAAAAAAAATTCTGCTGCACTTAAGGTTCCGAAGAGCAGTGGCCTCCATAATCCTTAAATGGAAGACGTTTGGGACAACCAGAGCCCTTCCTAGAGCTGGCCGTCCGGCCAAACTGAGCTATCGGGGGAGAAGAGCCTTGGTGAGAGAGGTAAAGAGGAACCCAAAGATCACTGTGGCTGAGCTCCAGAGATGCAGTCGGGAGATGGGAGAAAGTTGTAGAAAGTCAACCATCACTGCAGCCCTCCACCAGTTGGGGCTTTATAGTAGAGTGGCCCGACGGAAGCCTCTCCTCAGTGCAAGACACATGAAAGCCCGCATGGAGTTTGCTAAAAAAAACACCTGAAGGACTCCAAGATGGTGAGAAATAAGATTCTCTGGTCTGATGAGACCAAGATAGAACTTTTTGTCCTTAATTCTAGGCGGTATGTGTGGAGAAAACCAGGCACTGCTCATCACCTGTCCAATACAGTCCCAATAGTGAAGCATGATGGTGACAGCATCATGTTGTGGGGGTGTTTTTCAGCTGCAGGGACAGGACGACTGGTTGCAATCGAGGGAAAGATGAATGCGGCCAAGTACAGGGATATCCTGGACGAAAACCTTCTCCAGAGTGCCCAGGACCTCAGACTGGGCCAAAGGTTCACCTTCCAACAAGAAAATGACCCTAAGCACACAGCTAAAATAATGAAGGAGTGGCTTCACAACAACTCTGTGACTGTTCTTGAATGGCCCAGCCAAAGCCCTGACTTAAACCCAATTGAGCATCTCTGGTGACACCTAAAAATGGCTGTCCACCAACGTTTACCATCCAACCTGACAGAACTAGAGAGGATCTGCAAGGAGGAATGGCAGAGGATCCCCAAATCCAGGTGTGAAAAACTTGTTGCATCTTTCCCAAAAAGACTCATGGCTGTATTAGATCAAAAGGGTGCTTCTACTAAATACTGAGCAAAGGTTCTGAATACATAGGACCATGTGATATTTCAGTTTTTCTTTTTTAATAAATCTGCAAAAATGTCAACAATTCTGTGTTTTTCTGTCAATATGGGGTGCTGTGTGTACATTAATGAGGAAAAAAAATTAACTTAAATGATTTTAGCAAGTGGCTGCAATATAACAGAGTGAAAAATTTAAGGGGATCTGAATACTTTCCGTACCCACTGTATATCCTATCATACACCTTACATGTTTTTTGCTAGTTTCAGCCTGGCGCAATCATTTTCACGTCGAGTGTGACCATTGATTCAAAACTAAAGATTCGTAAAGCTTCGAAGCAGTGTTTTGAAATCGGCCTCAATAGATATTGTTGAAAAGTCGTTATTTTGTTTTTTTTTGGCGCACAAAAAGTATTCTTGTCATTTAATAATATTAAGGTAGAACAACTGTACTCACATGAACTGTTTTAAATATGTTTTTAGTAGCTTTCTGGGCATTTGAAATTATAAATTAACTTGCTGGATATAGAGGCCTCACTGAGCAATCAGATTTCATCAAAAATATCTTAATTTGCGTTCCAAAACTGAACAAAGGTCTTAAGGGTGTAGAAAGACATGAGGGTGAGTAATAAACACTAAGTAAATAATAGACACTATTTTCATTTTTAGGTGAACTAACCCTTTAAAAAGCAGTAATTAGGAGTTTATTGAGGCAAAAGTCATAGTTAAAGTTTAATTATTAGTTAGAATTGGACCCTAATCTAAAGTGTGACCTAAAATACACATTTGGGAGATAAAGTCATAATTATGAGCAATAAATAGGCATTTGTGAGATTTAAAGTCACAATAATGAGAAGTGAATATACATTTGTGTGATGTAAAGTAAAAAACAATACATAAATATGCGTTTGTGAAATATAAAGATACAATTATGAGAAATAAATGTGCATTTATGAGATTTATAGTCAAATACAAGAAATAAATATGCATTAATGAGATAAAGTTGCAATTATGAGAAATAAAGTCACAAATATGAGAAATGATTATGCATTTGTGAGATATAAAAGTTGAAGAATTACAATTTGCAAATTCAATTTCTGGACTGTTCCTAAATCAACTGGTATGTGGAATATGTGGCCTCACACACAGCACATACACAGTGTGCAAATGGCCTCTGTGGCCTGTGGCATGAGAGGGGCTATGAGAGCTGGCCATTAGGGAAGAGCTATAGGTATGCACAGGGCTCAGGTAATTAAGTGCAAACGCAGGCAGGGAAAGCAGGCCTCCAGATTTATGTGGCGTAATACTGCTCACACTGCATTCCACCACCTCCTCGGCCCAATCTCATAAAGCATTAACTACCTGACCATTCAAACGTACTCCATCATTCGCTTTTCAGCTCTTGTTTTTCCACCGCCTCACCCTTGTTCTCTCCCTCTCCCTCAGTCTTTCTCTTTCTGCCTGCCTGCTCTGCCAGCAGGTACCTCTCCTCCACTGGCATAATGTGCCACCTGCCTGTCTGACAATGCCAGGCCAAGACATCAGTAATAGGGAAAGGCCGGAATAACAAGTTTGTTTTCTCTTTCTTCTCTCCCTCGACCCTCATTTTTCACGACAACGCAGATTAAAGCCATTTCCGCTCAGGGTCGTGCGGAGGGGGCGGCTGGAGGGGGGAATCTTCGATCAGTCTCTCTCATCTTGGCGGGGGTTCATAAAACCCATTGGCCCCATATGTTTTGCTATATTGAATCACACGCAGAAGGTTTTGATGTAGAGCAGCATCCAGAAAGAGAACGTGTTTAAGTTACCATGACTGAGTTTGAAAACTCTCACAAACACGGTAATGCACCCTCCAGTGAACCTGCTTTAAAAGGATAGTTCACTCAAAAATGCTAATTCCGTCGTTATTTACTCACCCTCATGTCTTTCCAAACTTGAATGCATTTTTTTGTTCTTCTCTGAAATACCTAAGAAGATGTTTAGTAGAAAGTATGAGCAACTTTCTTGGATAAAACGAAAGATGGGCAGCAGGGGATGACAAGCTTTAAAAGGAATAAAAAACAATCAAAAGAGCATTATAAAAGTTGTCTGTGCACTATATTTCAAGTCATCTGAAACCATATGCCAACAGACCAAAATTTAAGCTCCACCCCAAGGGGTTGTTATCTGTTGTGTTCGGATCAATTCTGTGAATGAATCAGACCAGTTGGATCAAATGATTCACTGAAAACATTTGACTCAAAAGATGATTCATTCATGAACCTACTTCTCAAACTCTCATGAACATGTCAGTAGTGATAGGGTGTGTCATAATTTTTAATGAATAAACACTTAATTTTTGGTCTGTTTATCACACAAAAGCAATTGTATGACTTCAGAAGACTTGGAATATAGCGTAGGAGTCAGCTTGACAGCTTTTATGATACGTTTATGGTGCATTTTTGAATCTGGAAGCCCAAGTTCTCATTCACAATCATTATATTGAAAAGATTGAAGAAAGAAAGTGAACAATGACAGAGTTTCAAGGTGACTGTTCCTTTAAGGAGCCAACTCTGAACTGAAACAGCCAACAAGCTGTGTGAAATCAATGTCATATTAAGGCAGTGTTAGATGTGGTATACAGAGACAATAAATATCTATGATAACAGAACGGCTCATGAGAGAGCTCTGACCCGCTGTAACGCCACAGTGCCACGGAACAGGGGAGTTTGAGGAAACAAAGGGCTCTGGATAACAAAGTAGACAGGTAATCAATAATAACCTCTGATGCTCATAACTGGCTGGTTAGGAACTCTGTCTCCATTTCAGATACTATGCCATCACGTTGTAACAAGAAACAGATGCTTAGAGAGATAACAAGTCAGAGAAATACATCAAATAGAATGGCCATGCTGATCTATACCTCATGATCTGCCCACAATGCCTGACCTTGGTCAGGGGAATTTATTAGGGGAATAGCCTGGGAGTGTTTTGCACAATATGTTCATATTATAAAATGTAATCAATAAACGTGACACGAAAACAAGAAGAATCCACATTTCCGTGACGCGCTGCCCTTCGGCAAACAAATCACGCTTATCGTTTACATCCAGAGGATCGCTGTTGTGAATCTCATTCACGGACAGTAAATTGTCAGAACATTAAGGGATGATGGAACACCTGCCCTGAACTGCGGACCCTAAACATTACAGCTCAAGTCGATGCACTCAGCCACTAATTGCATTATTAAGTGAGATAAGATCCCGTAGATTATTATTAATGACCACCCTGTGGGTTAGACTATCACGAGGTTGGATTATCTATCTACGAGTTTCATAACAAGACTTCGCCGGCTTCAGCGCCGCCAAATAAACAGGGGGATTCTAATAGAGTTCCATCAGCAAGTATTAGAGTATTCATAACAACGCTGCTTATTGCACACAGCTGGTGTGCGTGCAGTCTGACATTAAACATAGACTGAAGAAAAGAAGCACTCGCTCTGTATGCAGGCCCCATTTTCTTTAGACAACCTTCCTTCTCTTCAATAGATGGGTAAAGGTATTGAGTGTGCGTTCAGGAGGGAGTAATGCTCTCCTCACCTTTCTATATATTCTCATCACTGCACTAATTAATCAAACAGGCCAGGACACACCACAAAGGGTCACAGTGGCTGTGTCCCAAACCAAAAACCTCTGCCTTGCCGGTCAGTCGGTTAAGACATTGACTGACCTCCTTACACTACCAGTCAAAAGTTTGGGGTTGGAAAGTTGTTTTGATGTTTCGAAATAAGTCTCTTATATTCACCAAGACTTGATTTATTAAATCAAAATGACAGTAAAAACAGTAATATTTTGAAATATTTTTACAATTTACCTTAAATTAAAAACTAAATTTAAATTAAATTAAAATTAAAATACATTTTAATGTGTAATTTATTCTTATTTAAAGGGGTGGTTAATTATGATTTCACTTTTTTCTTTACTTTAGTTAGTGTGTAATGTTGCTGTTAGATCACAAACAACATCTGCAAAGTTACAACACTCAAAGTTCAATGCAAAGCGAGATATTTTCTTTTTTAAAAATTTGTCTACAACAAACGGCTGGTGGGTTGGTGACATCACTAACCCTACGATTTACATAAACCCTGCCCCCGAGAACATGCAACAAAGGGGTGAGTCCATGTTATTGCAATGAAGTACATAACACGAATGCAATAGCATGACATAAAAGCAAGATGCCAACGTAAGTTTTAACCGTAATTAAATTAAACTACACCTGTTCTATCTTCCTGCAGTATATATTCTCTGGCTATGTAGGATCTTATAACAGTTACCACATGAGCGATTTATAGATTATCATAACAGAATATGCTAATCAATGACTTTAAGATATCACACATCAGCTAACGTTACATAAATTAAGCAACTAACCATTCATAAATATTTTGTCGCATTCTACTTGTTGTCACTTCTTCTTGAGTCTCTACATCATTGTCCGACTTCAGTTTGAACATAAAAGGCTGAACAGTTTCTGACATTTTCACACTATGTGCTAACATGAGCTCTTGAAACCCCGCCCTCTGCTTAGGAGGAGCAGCTCATTTGCATTTAAAGGGACACACAACTGAGTGTTTTTGCTCACCCTCAAAAAGTAACAAATTTAACATGCTATAAAAAATGATCTGTGGGGTATTTTGAGCTAATATTTCACATACACACTCTGGGGACAACAGAGACTTTTTTTACATCTTGTAAAAATGGCATTATACCATCCATTTAAGATGAATTTTCAGCATCATTAATCCAGTCTTCAATGTCACATGATCCTTTAGAAATCATTCTAATATGCTGATATGCTGCTTAAGAAACTTCTTCCTTTCTTTTTGAGATTAAAGATTTTGAGTTTTTGAGTGTAAGCATTTGCTTTTTTTTTTTTTTTTTAAAGTAACTTACATTTTATCAAGACTCAAACCCATAGTGTTTTGTTGGCTACTGTGATTTTGCCAAGTAAGACATGTTCCTGGATCAACATATCTGTCTGAAAGTTTAGTTCTAACCCTATCCCTAACCCTAACCCTAACCCTAACCCTACCTATAACTTATCACTAAACTCAGAGGGAAATGACAGGTGAATAACACTGATATAGAAGCACCTAACCCTGGTTGTAAGCCTAAATTTCACATAAACTGTAAACTTGTCCCTCAAATCTGATTGGTTGATTGGAATGTTGATCCAGAATCATGTTCCACTTGGTAAAATCATGTCTACTGTGCTTTGTTAGTGACATGTTCTATTGTTTGAGCACAAAAAAAAAAAAAAAAGGCTACCACAGAGCCATAGCAGCATTATAATGTAGAAAATGCATTTCTCAGTAGAAAAGAATGGACAAAAAAAAAAAAAAAAAAAAAAAAAAAAAAATATATATATATATATATATATAGTTACTACAATGTTTTCTCATAATGAAGTGACTTCTGATTTTTGCTCAACCCAGACATGCAGCTTTTAGACCCCGCATTCTGATGCGGTACATTGGGGAATCGTTTGTTTAGGATCCGCCTTGCCTTCGCATCGAGAGCATTTTTAGCTGGTGATTCTGTCACAGCATCTACATGTAGGTCAACAACAATAAAGTTCTTTTGAGCAGGCGCGAAGTCCGGTGTGACTCTAGATAGCCATTATACGTCTGGGATGTGTGGACTGATGGTGATCAATTAGTGCAATAAACCACTGATCAGAGAGCTGGTCTTCAGTGTGACAGAGTAATCTGGTTTCTAATCCAGGCCTGGACTGCAGGGACACAGCACGACGGAGAAAGACGCTCCCGGTCCCTCTATTATACATCAGTAACATGCGAGGCAGCGATCGATGATGCTGTTCATGACCGTAGTGTGCACTGCGCACAACATCTCGCTCTTGATCCCATCAGTGGCAATCGTTTACTTATTCATTGCTTCAATCATTTATTAGTTCAGGGATTTATTTGATGAATGTGTGTCACACTTAGAGACTCATAAATGTACTGCATGATTCAAATTACATGACGTGTCGCACCCGCTGGACTCGAGATGCAATCTGTGTGTACCTAAAGCAGCAGAGGTGAAGTTTGCAGGTGTGAGGCCTGATTTGCTCGCCCTGGGCAATGTGGGGGGAGAAAGGGCTATTGAACTGTTCGGAGTTTGGAGTGCTGTCTCCCCCCGCCCCTCTATCTCTCTCTCCCAGTTTCTATCCAGTCACTTGATTTCTTCTGCTGCTGTCTGTGCACTCATGCAGAATTAGCTTATTTGTCAGCGGGTTGCGCCTCAGAGCCCCGGTGCACATCTCCAAATCCATTTCCAGAAGCGAAGCACAAAGGACGTTGTCCTTATGTCATGACGACAAATTTGCTGAGCCTCCTCGATCCGAATGCAATGCAGGAAAATGGTCCCATCGCTCCTGCGGGAGTCTATGGAGCACTAATGAATGGGCTTCTGGCTGCGAGGAGTTCTCATTGCACCTTTTTTTATTATTATGATTATTACTATTGAGTGTAAGCTACATTTTTCCCTTCTTCCTCTGAACCCAAGGTGCTCTGTAAACATGACTCATACATTCGGCTCCTGCAAGAGAGAGATGACTTCTCTTACAAATGTATATATCTGGAGAACTACTTTTCCTTGTGTGAAGAAACACGGTTTTCTGGCTCTGATTTTGACCAGAGGCGCTTCTCAAAAATACTAACTTTATTTAGTAGAATTTTCCCGTTCTTAGGGGCTGATCACACAGGACGCAATGCTGGATTCAAAAACAGCTAGATGCAGCGCAGTAGAATGGAACAAGGCACATAGGGTGTTGAGAAACTTTATTTTAAAACTTTTTTTTTTTTTAAGCTTTTTTTAACATTGTAGTGCTCTGGTGCAAATCCAGTCTTATTTATTTATTTATTGCTTTATTTCTTCTCTTTTGAAAAATACATGTTTTTAATGTAGTCATTAGTTCATAAAAGTTTTATGAACTAATGGTGTGTTCACATTTGTCATGTTTGGTTCGATTAAAACGAACCCTGGTGCGATTGCTCTGTTAGTGCGGTTCATTTGAACATATGTGAACGCTGCCATCCGAACCCTGGTGCGCACCAGGGTTATCTCGTCCACTTGTTTGGTGCGCACCAGGGTTATCTCGTCCACTTGTTTGGTGCGCATCAGGGTTTGGATGGCAGCGTTCACATATGTTCAAATGAGTCTCGGTCCACTTTCAATCGCACTCTGGTGCGGTTCGAATGATATATGAACACAATACGGACCAAAGACATGTAAACGAATCAAAAAATGAAAGATGAGACCCAAAAAAGGACAGAATCCTCACGCATATCGTTTTTTCTCGTCATAGCTGTTTTGACTCCTTTACATATTGTATAAGCTCTTAACGAGTTCCCAGCTGGCCAAAATACACAAAAAAAAAATTCCATTTTTTTACGGTAAAAAAAAACGGCAGCTGTGGTTGCCATAACTTTACCATAAAAAATACAGTAGCAACGTAAAAAGAAAATGTGTTAAATTTACGGTAAAATAATGTATTTCAATATAGCTGCGAGCAGCGATGGCGGGCCCAAGCCCGGTGGCACCGCCACCCCGGTGGCTTCAGGGCAACTGTGCACAGCGGGCAATAGGCACTTAAAACGGTTAAACATCAAAGGACTATGTCAAATTCACTCCACATTTACTGCACTACAAGGTGCCGTTATAGAGCCCCTCCTCCCTGCCCATTTTCAAAGGATTACATGTGCCAAGTTTTAACATTATTCTGATGAATTTTGAAGCAAATCAGGTAAAAATAAGAGGGTGATCTCAATGTATGCTGAAAGTGACACATTTTCTGCTTCCAGTTGGTGGCGCTATGACTTTGAATCACAATAGTCAAATCCATGTGATCAGCCTTGTACAACGAAGACTAAGCCAAAGTTTCATCAAAATCAATTAATGTATGCAGAAGTTATAACACTTTGTTTCCCTTTTCTTGCCATAAATTCGTTGCCTCGCCACGGCCAAACCGTTTGAGATATCCAAAATCCGTTCGCAATTAAACAACTTCAATGTGTTAGCAACAAGTTAAAAAAAGCTTGGTGTAAATTGGATAAACCCTGTAGGAGTAGTAGTATAAAATTCATAGCCTGTTTTTTCAAAAAATTAACATTCAAACCAAAATAGCTGACTTCCTGTTGGTCGGAGCTAATGAATGTAAATTAGAAAATTGTCCGGCTTGATGAGAATAATATGTGTACCGAGTTTGGTGACTGTAGGAAAAACTAACCCCCCCACTTTTGTCAAAAGGTGGCGCTACTGAGCCCCTCCACCACGCCCATTTCTATGGCTTTGTCCATGTCTACTGGTTGACAATATTGATGTGTGTGTCGAGTTTCATGCAATTTGAAGCATGTTAAGAGCCTCAAAAACACTCAAGAATATTATTACAGTTTGACCTGTTGCCATGGCAACAATATTTCAAATATCAAAAATCCTGTCATAGGTCTACATCTGCTGTGTATTGACATTACACTGATGAAGTTTGAAGCAAATCAGGTAAAAATAAGAGGGTGATCTCAAAGCATTTTAAAAGTGATACACTTCTTGCTGCCATTTGGTGGCGCTATAACTTTGACTCACAATAGTTACATCCATGTGATCAGACTACTACAACCAACACACTCCTGAAGTTTCATAAACATCAATCAATGTATGCAGAAGTTATAACACATTTCCTGTTTCCCTTTTCTCGCCATAAATTCGTTGCCTCGCCACGGCCAAACCGTTTGAGATATCCAAAATCTGTTTGCAATTAAACAACTTCAATGTGTTCGCAACAAGTTAAAAAAAGCTTGGTGTAAATTGGATAAACCCTGTAGGAGTAGTAGTATAAAATTCATAGCCTGATACACTTCTTGCTGCCATTTGGTGGCGCTATAACTTTGACTCACAATAGTTACATCCATGTGATCAGACTACTACAACCAACACACTCGTGAAGTTTCATAAAGATCAATATATGTATTAAGACGTTATAACACATTTCCTGTTTCCTTTTTCTCGCCATAAATTCGTTGCCTCGCCACGGCCAAACCGTTCGAGATATCAAAAATCCCCTGGCAATTTTTAATCATCAGTGTCTTGACTTCATGCTGACCGAGTTTGGTGGCGATCGGATTAATCGTCTAGGAGTATATCAAATTCCAGAGCATGCGTTTTTCAAACAACCCTTAATAGCTGACTTCCTGTTGGCGTGGCGATTAACTTAGAGCGCGAAAGTTGTTCGGCCCGATGAGGTCTATATGTGTACCGAGTTTCATACTAATACGTGCAAGCATGTTTAATATATGGACCAAATTTTCAGACTTTTTTCAAGGGGGCGCTGTCGAGCCCCCCTGCCACGCCCGGGTACCAGCCTCTCCGGCGTCCTAATGGCCGCGGATTCCAATGTGTGTGCCAATTTTCAAGAGTTTTTGAGCATGTTAAGGCCCCCAAAAAGCCCCGGAAGACGAAAAAAATAAAAAAATAAAATAATAATCCTTAGAAGAACAAGAGGGCCCTGCGCGAATTTTCGCTTGGGCCCTAATTAACTGATATAATGTTAATTTACCAACCTAATGAAGTACTAATATTTGTTTTGTACCTTTATAATACACTGACAGTCACCAAACACAGTGGTGATAAGAGTCACATGATGAGTCACATGATGAATCAAAGTTCATCACAAGCAGATTTTCCACAAGCTGAGAAGGACAACACTAACATATAGAAGGTGCACACAGTGTCATTCACACACACACTAAACACCATCATGGTAACATGCATGAAATTTTAAAAATGCAATAAACATTAATTTGACAACATTAGATGTAATAACTGATTAGAAAAAAATGAGAAAAACTAATAAGAAACAGAGTTATTTCAACGAAAATATATCAAATGTGAAATGTCACGCAGGGAATTGTGGGAATGTCAATTTACGTTTTTTCACTGTTTTTTAATTTTAAATTTTACAATGAATTGTTATTTTTCACTTCCAAAAACTGTGAATTTAACGGTATTGTACCGTAAAATTACATTAAATGTACTGTTAGATCTATTACAGTTATTCACCGTATATAGTACGGAAACTTTCTGTAAACCAATTGGCAGTTTTCCACCACAGCATTTTTACAGTCTTTTACTGTTAAAATCACGGTCATTTTTTACAGTGTACCATCATCTCAGCACACAGCATTGTTTTGGATGTTTGGTAAGTTCTGTCTCAAAATAGGCAATATGTCATAAAATCCGACCAATCAGGTTGTGAACGTGTCTTTAGGTTCGGTATCTTTTGGTTCTGTGATAAAATTGCCAACCTGAATGCTATTCGGACCAGGACCAAACGAGCCAAATGAACCGAACTACAAGTGTAAATTCAGCTAATTTTAGTTAACAAAAAAAGCAGATGCAAAATTAAATAAAATAGTTAAGCATTTTATATATTACTTTAAACATTTATCAGCATGTTTTCATAGTAAACATTGTAAATACTGTAAAAACAGTACAATTGTGAAATATTATTACAACTCATTAATTTATAAATGTATTATAAAATGTAATCTAAAAATGTAATTTTCAGCATCATTACTCCAGTCTTCAGTGTCACTTGATCCTTCAGAAATTATTCTAATATGCAGATTTGGAGGTCAAGAATCTTTCCTCGCTATTTTCAATATTGAAAGCAGTTGTTTTGTCTTTATAATTTTTTTCAGGATTCTTTGATTAATAAAAAGGATGAAATGTCACTTTTGATAAATTGAATGCATCCTTACTGAAAGTATTAATTTATTTTATTTTAAAAAAATTGTACTGATCGCAGTGTTTTGAATGGCAATGCATGTCTGTGAAATAGTGTGCTAAAGTTATTACGTTTGGACTGGCAGAAATTACACATTTGTCATTGTTTCTCCTTATTTTTATTTTCTTAAAATGCTTATCTATAATTGTGGTATCATAAGTTTCACATACACAGAAAAAAAATAAACTTTTGGTTAGTTACATTATTTGTTTCCTGCTGTCTAAGAAGACTGTTTGTTTTTTTTGTTTGTTTGTTTGTTTAAAGTTTGACTACTCAAGACAAAGTAGTCAAAGTTGTCCATTTAATGCTTTTGCATACACAATCTAGTGCAGAAATAATACAAGAAGGTCCTGTACAAATGACCCCTTACTTGCATATTTACACCACAGAGTTACTTTTAAAAATACTGTAGAATGATTTGTAAAGTCTCCATAGCCTTTTAGTCCTAAACCACATTCAGATGTACCAGTGTTGCATGAATGTCTTTACAGTAGTTTTCTGTTTTGTAAAATAAATTGTTACATGTTATTTTCACCTGTTCGGTGATGTATTTCCATGCCATTTGACTTTGTTCTCTCCCTCTATATGTCAGATGTCAGAAGCTGGATGTGGGGCTTCCTCAGCAGGTGTTATTTTTTAATTGAATCCAAAATCTCAGTGGAGGCCATCCTCGTCCTCTCCTCCTCAAAGCAACAACAATAGCTAGTTACAGAGTAATGAATGGCTAAATCACGAATGCTTTGTTTACTCATTTGTGACTGTCACACTGTTCTCTGCTCATGGATTCCAGGAAATTTAAGCTTGTGCTTCCCAAAGGTTCCACATCTGAAAAGCCACACAGTGTGAGCTGAAAAATGACTCTATGCATGAGTTTTACTTTTTTGTTTTTCTACCTTCAAAGGGACTGCTAAAAAAGATGAAGCGCCCCCCAAAAAATCCATACGTTTTCATAAGGGCAAGCATATACATGTGAATTTTAGCCCTCACCTGTTCCTAGTGACAACAAACAACTCTATCCCCACTAGCATTAATGCAGAACAGATGTACTAATGAACAGCTCAGCGCCATTGGAGGAGGTGGTACTGCACACATTTTAGAGAGCAGAATGAGAAAACAATATAGAGCAGTCTTACAGGTATATGTTTCTATACTTACTATAGTGAATCATTTTTTGTGACCCCATTTATGCTGAGAAATACACATTGTAGTCACTACGTATTTCGGAATGAACACAAATTGCCTGATTTTTTATACATTGTAAAAAAAACAACAAAAAACAAAACAAAAAAACATTATAGTCACAACTTATTTTGCCTGATTATTATTATTATTATTATTATTATTTTTTTTTTTTTTTTACACATTATAGTCATTAAATAGATATAGAGATACAAAATTCCATCAGAATTTTTTCCTTTTGCATCACCCCACCTTTTTTGAGCTTCTGTCCTCAATTGTATATAAAATACCCCAATATATTCTATCTATCCCAGTTAAAAATTACAATTTTAGTAGATATAAAAATATAAATATAGCCTACTATTTATTTTAATACAATTTTTAAATGATTTAATTATATAAAAAAAAGTTAAATAAAAACAAAAACAAAAAGTATAATATTTTGTTATATTTTTATGATAATATTTAAATATTTATAAACACATAACTAACACTCTAAAAAAAAATGCTGGGTTAAAACAACCCAAGTTGGGTTGAAAATGGCCAGCAATTGGTTTGTTTTAACCCAGCGGTAGGATTAAATGTTTGCCCAACCTGCTGGGTAGTTTTATTTAACTCAACTATTGTTTATAAATTACTGTATTGCTTAATTAAAATTAACCCGAATTATGTTGGAAATGAACATTTATTAATGTTCAATGAATAATTATTACACAATAAACATTTATTAAATTGCTTATTAATAAATTAAATAAACTATTAAACTATTAAATTTATATTAATAAAATATTAAAGCTTATTAATAAACATTCACCTTTTGTCTATTATTGTTGTCTCTAATTGCATCTGGTTTTTAATTTCCCAACTATTTTGGGTTCATTTTAAGCTCGCCATATAGCAATTTTTAAATAATAGTTGGTTTAAATAAAACTACCCAGCAGGTTGGGCAAACATTTAACCCAACCGCTGGGTTAAAACAACCAATTCGCTGGGTTTGTCCATTTTCAACCCAACTTGGGTTGTTTTTAACCCAGCATTTTTTAGAGTGAATAGATAGATAAAATATTTACTATAAATAATAATTCTAAAGTGATTAAAATATAAAATAACATTTTAATATAATACTTTAATAACAACTTTATTTTAATAATTATTTTATCTATGAAAAAAAGATAATAAAACTTTCAAACTTTGTCAAGTCAGTATTTACAATTTGTCTAGTCAAGCTATGCTTTTCTGAGTTAAAAATGACTGTCATATTAATGTATTTTTCTACTTCTATTCAGTTAGAATTGAGGAATTTAATTGTATTTTGAAAAATAATTCTTAATTTAATTCCGAACGGTGCACAACCCTGATGCTAGCAATGGCCTATTTGATTAAAAGCAGTTCTGTGCTAATTTAGGGCTTTGGTTATTTGTTTCATATTGATCTCTGTCTGCTTTAGCGTTTTGTATATTAACACTCTAATCATAAATCACATGATATAAATAATGCGCTCCGCCGCTTGCAGATGCAAGCCTTTGTCTCCGCAGAGCACAAAACCAAAGGTCAAATGATTAGCTTTGCATGCATGCATGCCTTTAATGATTTGAATAAACCTTTGTGTCCGTGTGTGCATCCTCAGCAGAAGCAGCAATGAAACAGAGAAAAGAAGGACTAAATTAATGACTGCTCTTCTGTTTGCTAGCCTGCGTGTGCCAGGCAGATGATTCAGCAAAAATGGGCTCTACCCATGCGAGCGCTCCGTAGAACCAGCTGCAGTTCATGCACAATACACCAAGGATGCGCTAACAGGATCTATTAAAAAACAAACCGCGCGGCAGGCGGGCGTCTATTTTCGTAGGCAATGAAAAGATGGCGTCTTTACGCTAAAACGATTTTGACAAGGAAGCGAAAGCGTGTTTCACACTCGATTTTTGCTAGTGCTGTTCTAGCTCGCCGATCAAACGTCTTTGAATGCATCGCTCGCTCTATACCAGACTGTGAAATGCTCATTCGGATTTATCAATACCCGTACACACGGTCATCAAGGCCTCAGTCAAACAATTCTCCACGCTACTTCAGGTGGGTTTCTAAATGATTAATACGCAGCCCTCTAAGGAGCACGCTACTTCATAGACCCTCTCTTCATGCTCTGACTGCATTGTGAATAATTTGTTCTTCTAAAGTGCGTTCCCAAGGTCTCACTTTGGGAAACTCCAGCCATTTATTTTGATTTGATCTCGAGCTTATGAGTAATTATGAAGTGCCATAGGGCACATTCTGCCTAGTCAGCAGAACAGAAAGCAAACATTAATTTACCATGCTTAGAGTCAAAGTATTATGAACACGGAGTCGAGTCTATGACTGCCGCGGAAGGGAGGGGAAGGAGCGGAGATCATGTTAAACCAGTGACATTAGCAGAATGCAAATGCGCTGCGACCGGCTCCTGCAAAGTTGTGGTGGTGAAATTATTTGGAGTGAGCACAAAAAAAGTTTCTTTTCTCTCTTTAAGCAACTTTCCGAGCTCAGTTCAAGAGAAGAAATCCCTCCAGGACACGGAAGCAAGAGAAGAGCCTGCCAATGGACAATCCGGTGGGAAAATGCACAGGGACACACTGATCCGTGGGGAGCCTAAATACAGCGACGCTAAAGCCCGTGAGGGATTTAAATAATGCTACAGAGGTTCAGCGGGGGCACGTATAGTATCCAAACGTGCAATTGTCCGGAGAAGCTACTAACATCTCTAGGGTATGAACAATAAATAGACGAATAAGTCTAGATGGGGCAATTAAACAGTTTACAATTCGCTTCAAGTGGTCAACTAGATCACAGGAGCCTGAGGGGGCCACAAACGCACACTCAAAGGATTATGGGTTCCTTTAAGAGACCGCAAAGGCTGCCTAAAGCAGTGTTGGCCAAGTCGCACTCTCTTGGCTGACCTCTTATGAGAAAACGATGCGTTCTGCTGCAATGATCTGCTTATTGAAATCATCTATGTAAAAATCACAGCCATCCAACGCATTAGCAGTGAAATTAATTGAAATAAGACAATTCAGCACATGCTGCTCAGTGGGCCCTCCTATCTCTGCACTCCATTGCTTTCATTTGCAGCCCTCTCGCTGGAGATAATGATCACATTTAGCCGCAGTGCCCCTAATAAGATGACAACCGTGGCCACGGCGTGCTCCCGCTGATGCTAAAAAGCAGGCCACAAAGTCATCTTTAGACGCAAATTACTAAACGTGCATTAATGAGGGGCCAAAAGTTTTGGTGATGTATTGCTCTGAAATCAATGATGAAGCGTGTGAGTTTTTAAAAAGCAACAAGGCACTGGCATCGCGCACGGGTGAAGGGAGAACGTGTTGTCGTAGTTCATTCTGGATACAGGGATGGGTTAATCAAGTACACCTTTGAGATACAAGCAAAAAATTACCCCTTTCTCTTAGGATTTAGGCTGTAGGGCACAGAAGAATGAGTAAAATCTATGTGTAATCTACAATGAGTAAATACAGAATAGGCTGGTCATTTTTCAGAGGCATGTGTGTGGGAGGTTAATTGGCTGTAGGTGAGCTGAGCGAGGCTTTGGACAGCTCTAGGAGACCAGGGTCAGTCAGACATGTGGTTAAGGAGAGAGGTCACAGGGTAGGCTAGGAAACTCCTCTGCTGGTTAGTAATTACTGAAGGGGTCAAGACCAGGTGTGCATACAAACACACACACACACTCATGCACAAACACATGCACCTCACATATTTACACGCAATGGAAAAATAACAAAGACTTTACTCCCTCATTCTACTGTTACCTGCTTACACATGTTTCATAGGCTTTCTGGACTTAAAAAAAAAAAAAGAAATTCTTATACTTTTCACACTCTCAAATATTATATATATATATATATATATATATATATATATATATATATATATATATATATATTAGGGGTGTGACGAGATCTCGTGGCACGAGACTCGAGACTAAACTGTGACGAGATTTCTCGTCGGGGCGAAAAGTAGTCTCGTGATGTTGCCATGACAGAGTGTTAGGATGATTAGGAAAGAATATGCCACCGCTTTGTTTACATTACGCCTCTCCTGTCGTTTTGCTTTGTATTTAAATAAAAAACATTTAATTCAGTTGGATAACGGTCGCCGCCGCTCTAAATTTACAGAGTTATGCGCAATCGTGAAAGTGAAAGTAAATTTCAATACCTGCATTTTGAAAGCGGCTCCCTGATGAATGCAAATATCTCTCAATATGAAAGCTATTTTAGGTTGGGCAGTGTAGTTGTAACAATCTCTTAGCTCTGTATCAAAGAAAAATTTGGTCTTATTTGCACTTTGAATATTGAGAGAGTGCGATGGTTGCACTTATTGTAAAGTGTTACCATAAAAAATGAAAAACAGTTTTCTCTTAATCTTATTAAGCACAAACAGTAAGGTTTCATTTGTTATATATATATATATATATATATATATGTAACAAGGTTAGTAGATATGGGAAGAAGGAGGCGGGAACCGGCGAACATTCAACCAAACTTTAATATAAAATAAACAAACAAAACGAAAGTAATGCCGGCAGACCCTCGCGGACGTCTGCCGGCCACACAAACATAACAAAACATAAAATAAAGTCCAGGCCTGGTCCTCTCTCGTCCTTCACTGATGTCGCTCCTCCTTTTATGCCTCCGGAGCTCCTCCGTGAGAGACTCGAGGCCGGCACGCCTCGCAGGTGACGCTCATTATCACTCGCGTCACCGGCCTCGCGCCGTTCCCTCACGGCTCTCGCCCGCCCTGCTCGTCACAATATATATTTGTGATACATATCCATATCCATATCCATAACCGTAACTATTTAATTAATAGTACTCAGTACTTATTTGAGTGAGTACAATGTAACTATGTCACCTTAAAATAAAGTGTAACCTGATAAAATTAAATGTTGAAGAAACACTTGTATAGTTAACACTTATATAGTTTCTATAGTTAAAACATCCTTTACCACTACACTGAAGAGGGACTTTTTTGGTTAAAACTGTGCCTGCTCTGACAGCTCTGGACTCAAAGGTTCTCCACTATGCCATTCAAACCCTTCTCTTCGCTAGCACTTAATAAACACTCCAGTCGCCCTGCGACGGTGGAAACGGTTGTTTGTTTTCCTTCTGTTTTCCTTCCCTTTCTTTTCCCTTTTCCCACCACTTCCCTGAACACAGTGGGAGTCGTGCCTAATGAGCCACCACCCAGCATCTCCTCCTCTCCGCACCAACCATGCAACCCTTAATCTGTGACTTAACCTGCCCACTGAGCGGCACTGCTGGCAGGAGAAATTACAGCCCTGCGGTTTACCCAGACTGCACTGTACCCCTCTCACAACATTTAATTAATCCACTGGGGAGCCAGATCTTGCTAAATATAATCCCACCTCCGAACCCTGCCATTCCCACTGCCCTTCTGACGTGCCACTGAAGAGACACGTGTCGATGAGAGCGCAATTAGATATGTATAAATATTGTTATTACCAAGACGATTGAGAGCGGAAGGTGAGAGAGATGAAAGGTGCTTAAAAGAGGCTTTCTGCACCAAGACAGAATGTGGCATGCTTTTCCAAGCTCCTGCCTGTATCATTCCCCAAACAGTCTCCCCAGTACCGTCACACGAGCCGGATGAGTTCTTTTGTCAGGAGGGGCTTTAGTCACACAATGTTCTGAGATTTATCCGTGATGGAAAACTCTGAAGAACAAATAGAGTTCTCTCGGGGCGAAGACAAAAAGAGGACATTCTCACTCAATGGCCATTTCGGAGCCCAGGTGTCAGAGCTAAAACACTTTCAGCCTGATCAATGTATCTCCAACACGGAAGCATCCCATATGCCACCCCGTGCCATTCGACCACCTGCCATAACTCAAACCTGCCTCGCGTTCAGACGCCCCACCTCCGTCCACCAAGCTCTGCTGTGGGGTTATACTCATTTCCACTAAAAGCACTTTGGGGCAAATGTTCAATCAGACCCAAGATGATCTTAGCTGGAGAGGCAACAGGAAACAACGAATAAATAAAGGGCCTGCAGTAAAACCGAGAGCAGTGGAAGTGGACCCTGAAAGGATCAATCCTGGTAATTGCTGTGGTAGAAAATGAATCAGGCAGGAGGAGAGAGAAAGAGTGAGAGGGGGAGAGAGATGTGGCCATATAAACACGGAGTGGTAAACAAGTGCAAGAGGAGCTGTGGGAGCACGCTAAGGCACAAACAGACATGACCTGCAGCCTGAAAACATGCCGCACAGCCTCCAAAAAACAAACAAACAGCAGGTGGCCTACAAACCGCTTGCATTACAAGTAACTTTACACCTTGCTTATTCAGATAGAATCTGGAGGGCTTTCTATATGGATATAGGAAGTCAAAACTGAGAATTTCTGCACTTTTACTGATGTCATACGGCCATTTGAAAAGTGCTGAAGAGGAAAGAAATGTGCATGTGAGGACGTGGGATTATGAGGCAATCTCTCGGCTCGGGTGTCAAGTCTCATTTGGAGCGGAAGTAGATGGTTGCTCCTGCTGCAGCACTTAGAATCACCTCCAAAAGCCCTGAGGCTACGGCAGACAGCCTTCTTCTATAAGTGCAGTGTAAGAATGTATTTAGCTGTAGACAGGTAGGCGGGAACGGGGGTGGGAGGCCGAGAGGTGCACGGCTTGGGTTTCCAGCTCGGCAATAACCGGAGGATGATCGTGTCATGTGAGTATAATGAAATGGTTACTGAGATGATGATGATGGAAGCCAAAGCCCTCAGATTTCACTGATCATCAGAATGATCTATGCACATCATTTTATATGTGCATAACAATTTCTTTAATCCAATATATTACATGAATTTGTGGGTGATCTTCCAATTCCTCTTTAGGAAATTGAAAAAAAAAAAAAAAAAAAAATCAGCATTATTCAGAACAAATGGTAAACTCTGCATTACTTTTAAAAACCATTTACTGGGCCTTGAAGGAATAGTTCACCTAAAAATGAAAATGAATCCTGTTCTGTACACACACATTTTTGTAATTTATGGGAATTAATTCACGAAAATTGCAGGTAGTAACAACCGCGTTTCCAAAAATTCTACACAGTGTGTGCGGATCCGAACTGAACAACTGGTTATATATTTTAACGTGAATCAGAGATGTTTCTCTCTTCTGTGTGTGCAGTGTAAGAAATCACAGGGAAAGTGGTATGAGCCTTAAATCATTTGTGTTGCTAGATCTTGCTAGAAAATCAGCGAACAAGAACAAACCCATAAACCTGAAATAAATCGAAATGCTTTATGCTGCAAATAATACCGAAATATCGATGACTCACACCAGCTCACTTTAATTACTACACAAAATCTATCGCTTAATGACCCAAGCTTACCCAAAAATACTTAGTAAGTGGACAGTACTTATTTGAGTGAGTACAATGTAACTATGTCACCTTAAAATAAAGTGTAACCTGATAAAATTAAATGTTAAAGAAACACTTGTATAGTTAACACTTATATAGTTTCTATAGTTAAAACATCCTTTACCATCCTTTAAAATAAGTGGACATGGCAACACTGCAAGAGCACGCTTTGTGAAGTAGCCTTTCCAAGCATAAGCAAAACACAATGGCTTCGTCAACTGGGCTTCAGTTAAAACTGACACATAATGAGTCTTTTGTCGCTGTAATGTTATTATTTTTTTTCAGAATAGCACATATCAAACAGGTGAGACTCCAGAACTTTGCTATGGTTACCATGGTGTCAATCATTGCAGTTTCAGGAGTGAGTCGTGTTCCGTATACACACAGAACGATAATTTCTCGCAGATAATTTTCTGCGGTTGTCAGTCCTCATACTTTACAGTATGTACGTGGCCACTGAAACATTTCTCAGAATATCTTCTTTTATGTTTCATAACAGAAATAAGTTATACAGGTTTAGAAAGACATGAAGGTATGCAAATTATGACATTTTATTATATATTTTTTTTTTTTTTTTTTTTTACTTTTGGGTAAACTAACCCTAAATAATATTTTAGAAATACGTTGATGAGGTTAATTAATGGAGAGGATTCCAACTAAACTGAGAACAATACTACAGTCTGACTTACACATAAACATTGATTTATACACTTATTTTTTAACCAAATCTTAGATAAATTGTACTGGACAGGACCCCAAAGCAATAGTTGAAGCATCAAGGTCAACAAAGCACATGCAACTAAATATTCAAAAATGTAGTTGTAACTCAGTCTCAAAAACGTAAAACTCTTAAGTTGAGCTATGACTTTTTTTATTTTATTTTTTTTTTTATGATGCAATATGAAATCAATTCTGATAAAAAAAAAAAAATATATATATATATATATATATATATATATTTTTTTTTATATATTCCAGTTCTAGCAGACAGCAAGACATCAAAACATTGCACTAACACCTCAAACTCAATAATACATAAAAATACAGTTTAACAAAATAAATGATCATGAAACAGTTATAAGGGTGCAAAATAGATTTTTCAATAAAAGAAGGTCTGTCCAGTGTATTTTAATTTTAATGCACCTTTTTAATAGAAGCAAGGTTATCTACCTTTCCTGTCTTCACACTTACCATAGAATTCACCTACAAGCCAAACATTTCAAGAAAAAGCGTGCATTTGCTAAAGATGGACAATGCCTTTTCAAACAACAGAAAAGACTCATAATATCAGTATGCCACCCACTAAAAGCATGAGTGTCGTTAAATCAATAATTCATTTACTTTAATGAGATAAGTACTTTGGAAACTAATTGCATGCTGCCCCATTTATTCAAGCCATTCAGGGGCCTTAATGCAAAATACATCTGCCTTACGTGGCTGCGGGACACACCAGGTTTAGATAGTTGCATCTTTGTCCAAAATTGTGACGGCCTGTCACATTCTCAGATCAACAGCTTAAGTTGAATCTCACACATCCTGGTCACTGCTTACACTACTACCTGTATATGATTCAATGGTGTCTCCATAAGAAAAGCTTTGAATTTTGAGTAAATGTGTGGATATGTAATATCTATGCAAATTTACAGGTAGCCACCACAGACTTTGTATCAGAGAACTCGTCCTGATGTTCAAAAAATGCATCTCTGTATTAGACAGGTACCTTTACTGAGACTTATTTCACAGATGACCTCCTGTAACATGGGGTCACTTTATAATCATATAAACTGGGTTGTATATTGAAATGCGATGCTTACTGTGAAAAATGTTTAGCTTGAGAAAAACTTTGAAATGTTTAAACTTTTAAACAGGCATATTTGTTTGTTACTTTAACAAAAACTGCTGTAACAGGATTTAATTGCATCTAAAGTGAATTAACAATGATCGAACCCTGCAAACATTCTCGTTTCACTTGGTTGAGATCTCGGATAGTTAGACATCAAATTAAACCATCCAGTCACATCCAACTAGTTTGCAGCAAGTAAACTTCTTGGCCAGAAGGACCAAGCAATATTCAGTGGAAGCATTATTGCCTATATCAATATTGAATGAATGTGATGCACATTGATTTAAAGTGCCACCAGTATGCCATGCACTGTACAAAATAGCCAATTAAGTTATCAAGCAGTTACACAATTATTTATCAGTGTTGAATTAGTCTGGCATTTGTGTATTTAAAAAGGGGACATGTCAAATCAGAGCACTGATTATGCGTTTCATTTTATGTTGATTTTATTCAAATTAATTTAATCATCTAATTCTTTAATGGAAAACAGAACTAGTCACGGTGCTTCATCAGGCTTTTTGTTTTCTTAAACTGTTGTGGAGCCTAAAAGGCAAATGTAAATTTGCACAGCTTAATGCAGTTAAGCAGCTTTCAAATAATACTTTATATTTTGAAATTCAGAACATGCAATTTATACAAGAACATCTTTCCAGCAAACCTTTCCAAAAGATCTACACCGGATTTTCATTTTAATCGGCCATCATGTAGGGGAAAAAAGGTAACACTTTATAATGAATGTCATTATGAAGTTTTATTATACTGTATGTTTTTATTATTGTATAATGCAAAATACAATGCTTTTAATCTATTAAGAATTACATCACTGATATTAGTGTATGCATAAATCATATGACAACTTACATTTTAACAACTATACATAATATAGTGTTCACTTTATAGTATTATATTAGTTTATATTATGTATAATAGCTAATAAAATTATTATAAATTGTTACCAGAAGTTATATATGTATTAACAACAGCGGGACCAAACCAAAAGGTTATATAACATTGAAAAATGTGTTTAAAGTGTGTCATTTTTAGTCTGGAGGCATATTTCTGAGGGACATGTGGCATATGTATTTGTGGCGGCTCATGTATTCCTGAGGGTCACCGTGGGGATTCCTGTACTTGATCTCATACCTGTTGAGCTAACACATTTTTTGAACAGGAAAGGATTTCATTACATTAGCATGCTGTGCTCTGACTAAATTTGTAAGTTTAATCAGCTTCAATTAAATTACAAGCCAAACATAGAAAGTGAGGAGCGCAGCAAACGTGTCCGTTGCCGTCTGCTTCCATCAGTGAAATCAAGGATGTTTTAAACAGGTCCTATTTTTTTAACCTGCACACATGTATTATACCGTGTACGCATGAATAATACATGCACTCACATGGACTTACACTTGCACAATCACATACCCATGAGCATTGGAAAAACCTATGCGGATTTATCATCGTTTGCATGTATAGGAGAGATGCATAAAGAAGCCGCATGCTGCACCGATCAAGCCATGTATTGATTTCCCACAAAAAAAAAGATATTGTGAGGCTATGAATATGTAACACTAACAAACATATGCATACACATGTAATATTTCATATCTGATCGCCTCATTTTTTTAATGCAAAAGAGATCGCATTTTACAACCTCTCGCCAGGAAGCGGAGTGTGCTATAAACGTCTTCTATCTCCCACCAACATAAGATGCAAACTCATAACTCCAGATATCCCCTGGGAGATGTTATTTTGGTATCACATGCCCGAGAGACTGTTGTATTATAATGATAGCATGTTATGAATGGCCTCTTAATAACATGCCTTGGTTAAAGAGATGAATGAAAATTTACACTTAATCAGATGTGTACGTAAAGAAATTTTACTTTGTAAAAAATGTATCACGGTTTCCACAAAAATATTAAACAGCAAAACTGTTTTTATAATAAAAAGATTTGTCTTTTGATCACCACATCAGCATATTAGAATGATTTCTGAATAATCATGTGATACTGAAGACTGAAGTAATGGCTGTAATTTATTCCTGTCATAACAGGAATTTAATTAAATATATTAAATAGAAACAGTGATTTTAAACTGTAATAATATTTCACAATAATATTGTTAATGCAGCCTTGCCTTGGTGAGCATAAGAAAGCTAAAAAAAAAAAAAAAAAAATCCCAAAACTATACTTTTGTTAAAGTCCCCCTGTGGTGAAAATCAAGTTTTTAATGTTGTTTATGTGGTGTTTTTAAGACAAACCATGTGCAAATTCATAAGTCAAAACCATTTTAAGGCATGAATAAATTGTTTTCACCATTAAAAACATTTAAATATGTCATTTTGGTGACCAAAGATGAGTTTTAAGGGATACAATTATTGACTACAAATATTAATAAATAAATGAAATTGTGTGTTTGTGAGTAAAACATGCCGTCATCCAATAGGTCTACTATCATTTGTCTTTTGTTTGCAAAAGTGTTAAGTTTCCAAATAATTTAGGGCCCACAAGAGGTTTGTGATCATTAATCATCTTAAGTTTTGATGCAGTCAAACTTTTCTGCATCATCAATTTTAATATTTTATTGAAACTTTCTTACCAAGATAAACAATAACTAAGCTCATTATATGAACCTGGTGTTTCGAGTCAATAAGTTCCAACAACATGAAACTAAACAGATAAATGCATCAATGGTTGAGAATCTAATCAGGAGTTTGACAAAGTCGCATGTAATCCATTCTCAGATCTGTCTGCGCATCAATCCAACAGTCATTTATCTGCGAAAAAGACGCTCCGAGAGTAATCAATTGCCAACGATATGAGTGATCCACATTTTCAAAACCTAATGCATCTCTTCATAGATTTGCCGATTTACAAAAATCTCCTCCATCAAAGTCGGGGTGGAGATATCAGCGGAAAAGGTGGGCTGTTCGGGACCACTGGACAGTGAGTGATGCATAACATCTCCTCTGCAACGAGAGAGACACTGAGCGACGGATTGATAAAGAGGGGCGTTGTTGTCTAGATCAGCATATATATGCACTCGGGTTTGTTATGCATGTGTGTGTGCACATCTGTGCGCTTGCACGAATTTATGTACGCTCCCCTCGCGTTCGATAGAGATCAGCAGTTGAGATCGTCTCCACCCGACCTCACCCCTCCTCACCCCCCACCCCTCGCACGCACGCTCCGAAGAGGAATGATTTAAAGGTGCTGAGATTTGTGGGTTCAACCCACGGCCAGACGAGCTGACACCTCCATAAATCAGAGCGGGTGGCCTGCCGCACACAGCCCACCTGCGAGCCGCCCCCCGGCCAGCCTGGCCTGAAACGCTGACGCCATACTACCTGCCCCTTGCTGGACACACGCATCTTGAACAGCCCTCATTAACTCCTGAGCCTCAGCTAAACCTCGAAAAACACACACGCAGATACAAACACCCACACAAACAGGCCGCCGTTCCAGTCCAGGTGATTAGGAAACAGCAAACCTCACCAGACAAGCACTTGTTCTAATCCCAAGAGGGAATTCCTGTGATGTGGCAACCCAACATGTTTGTGCCCTGCAGCCAAACAAACTGCTTCTAATGCACTGGTAAATATGGAATTGTTTCTTTTTATTTTTTTGATGTACTTTTTTGTGCAATACACCTCCTTGGCTTATGAACACATCAACAAAACATTCGTTTAGAAGTTCCCTCCACTGTTTTAGATGTAAATGAGACTAAAGCTGCAGCTCCCAAAAGGGGTGACTTTGTTTAGTCAGCGTCTCTATAAAACACAACGCATTACCTTATCTAAAAGATGCTGATGAGTAAAAATTTCACTGCTATTTTTGAAGAAAGAAAAAAAAAAATTAGCACTGAAACTAACCTGGTTATATTTAATATAACTAGACATTGCTGCACAAGTTTGTGCTGAACTTTCTCTAGAACTTTCTTCTCACTGACCTTCTACCCAAGGAGAAATTAAATGCAAAATAATAAAAAAAGAAACGAAAAATGCCACAAGTGCCACAACTGTCAACCCTGTGACTTTTAATCGGGCCAGGACTGTCATTGCAGCCCGCCCTCCATGGGGTCCGAGCTGGGCTTGAGTTGGCCTTACCTGCTCCGGGACCAGGGGCCAACAAGGGACATGTTCTTAATTAAAACCGTATGGCTTCAGGGGCCTGAACTGTCACTCAGACAGTGTACCATTACCTTTAGAGATGAGAGCTCGGGCCATGCTGGAGGCACAAGGGAGGAGGAAAAGTCAAGAGGGGAACCTGAAGAACTGAAGAAAGAATGGCCGCTGCTAATAAAAATAAATGATCAGTGCTGTACAGTTACGAATCATCTTCCTGCAATCCGTGCACTTTCCTCCACTTTGTCCTTGGACCACATAGCCATAATTAAATATTAGTAAAACATTATGATGTTCTACTTTATTAGACGCTCCACGCTAGTCCTCGGTGCCCGAGGGGGATCGAGACAAACTGCCTATCAACCCTGCAAAATAATGACGGATGCGTCATACCGCACTAGTAGAAGGATCGTCACTATTAAAGTGAATTATTTGTTCATTCGTCTCATTATATGGCCCTATTCAAATCATTCAGCGCCGCGCAGCGTGTGCGATTGTTAGTAATGAGATCCATCTATGCTGAACGATAAGATCAGATTCCTCCGTCGTGATAAAAGACACCTCTGTGTACCCACACTCGGACTGATGAAAGTGCACACAAGGCTTTGGTGTGTAATAAGATCTCTGATCACCTGTACTGTGTTTGAGGTTGACGGCACTTAGACGAACCTCACATCAGCCGAGCTGTGAACCAGCGATTGATTGATTCCAAAGGGGAAACAGATGCTCTTATTGATGAGCCATTTAACTGGATTCAGTCTGTGGAAGAGAGGGTCTCAAATGTGTTGAGTGAACCTTGGGGAGCGGGTTGCACTAGACACCTGGGACACAGCGAGACACAAACATCCTTAATGATGCCCCTATCCATTGGCACGCGGCTCACACCTGTGCAAACAGCAATGCAAACATGCTTACATGGGGACAAAATCAATTCCTTCAGGATTATGTGCACCATTGTGCTGCAGAGACATAAAAAGAAACATGCTAAAAAGAAACAATGTACTTTATACACATCTAACTTTACCAAGGTTGTGCAAAAATCACAATCGAAGATTTGGTCAATCAATCAATCAATCAATCAATCAATCAATCAATCAATCAATCAATCAATCAATCAATCAATCAATCAATCAATCAATCTATCTATCTATCTATCTATCTATCTATCTATCTATCTATCTATCTATCTATCTATCTATCTATCTATCTATCTATCTATCTATCTATCTATCTATCTATCTATCTATCTATCTATCTATCTATCTACAGTGGTATGAAAAAGTATGTGAACCCCTTACAGAATCTGTGAAAATGAGAATTATTTTTATAAAATAAGAGGGATAATAAAAAAATGCATGCTATTTTTTTTTGTTTAGTACTGTCCTGAGTAAGATATTTTACATAAAAGATGTTTGCATTTAGTTCACAAGACAAAACAATAGCTGAATTTATTAAAATAACCCCATTCATAAGTATGTGAACTATTGATTCTCATTACTGTGTGTGGTTACCTGATGATCCACAACTGTTTTTGTGTTTTGTGATGGTTGTTCATGAGTCTCTTGTTTGTCCTGAGCAGTTAAACTAAGCTCTGTTCTTCAGAAAATTCTTCCAGCTCCTGCAGATTCATCAGTTTTCAAGCATTTTTGCATATTTGAACCCTTTCCAGCAGTGACTGTATGATTTTGAAATTCATCTTTTCACACTGAGGACAACTGAGGGACTCAAACACAACTATTAAAAAAGGTTCAAACATTCACTGATGCTCCAGAAGGAAACACGATGCGATATCAAGGTAAATTGTACTTAATTTTTCTGCCAGGAAACATGCAAGTATCTTCTGTTAGTTCTGAAGGGCAGTACTAAATGAAAAACAATGATATTTAAACAAAATAAGAAAAATTGTGACATCTTCATTCTGTTCAAAAGTTTTCACACCCCGACTCTTAATGCATCGTGTTTCCTTCTGGAACATCAGTGAATGTTTGAACCTTTTTTAATAGTTGTGTTTGAGTCCCTCAGTATGAAAACACAGATCTCAAAATCCTACAGTCACTGCTGGAAAAGGTTCAAATATGCAAAAATGCTTGAAAACTGATGAATCTGCAGGAGCTGGAGGAATTTTCTGAAGAACAGAGCTCAGTTTAACTGCTCAGGACAAACAAGAGACTCAAGAACAACCATCACAAAACATAAAAACAGTCGTATGTCATCAGGTAACCACACACAGTATTGAGAATCAATGGTTCACATACTTATGAATGGGGTTATTTTAATAAATTCAGCTATTGATTTGTCTGATGAACTAAATGCAAACATCTTTTATGTAAAATCTATCTATCTATCTATCTATCTATCTATCTATCTATCTATCTATCTATCTATCTATCTATCTATCTATCTATCTATCTATCTATCTATCTATCTATCTATCTATCTATCTATCTATCTATCTATCTATCTATCTATCTATCTATCCATCCATCCATCCATCCATCCATCCATCCATCCATCCATCCATCCATCCATCCATCCATCCATCCATCCATCCCTTTTAATTAACTTCGAAGCTTGTCGTCTTTTCCCAAAACTTTCAAACAAGAGTTTATCAAGCCAACATTAATTTTTTTTTTCTTGTCTTGACAAACTTTGCTTTACTTGTACAAATTGAATTGCAACACATATTAATTATGTTTTGTTCCATGCAAATTCCAGTTACTCCATCCTGATTGCTACTTCAAAAATTCAAATTGAATTCAAATGGAATTTAAAAAGCATTCTTAATTCAATTCTGACTGGTGTACACCCCCAGTTGTTAACACTTCCAATGAGATCACTTACAAAAAGATGCCATTCCTCATGCAGACCTTTACCTAATTTTATCTAAATGAAAAACAGAACCACTCAAGGCATCAAATTTTACAGTCAGTGCCACAGGGTGGCCATATAATGCATATATATGACCATGCACACGTGTACTATCTGGCTTTTCTCATTTCTTCTTGTTATTGCTAGCACAGGAGAAGGCCTCTGGGGCAAACATTACATAAAGAACAAGAGGGAAGTTTTCACTTCACCTCAACTTTGGGCAGCTGTTCCGTTCTTCCGTTGCAGCCCTGCAGCATTGCAGTTTGTCGAGCTTTCTTTAAAAAAAAAAAAAAAAAAAAAAAATCAATCAGACGCGTCTCAATTAATCTGCCGAGTGGCGCATTGATTTTGCCTCTAAATTGGGTCAACAGGATTGTCTATTTAAAGGGCAGGACCCTTTAATCATCATTTTATGTCCAATAGACTCTCCAGAGCTGCAGCAGTCCTGATGGCCTGAGCTAGAGAAGCTTGAGCTCCTGTCCTATACAGCAGATATATCCTCCTCTCTCTCCGACAGCAAACATCCATGCGGCCATAAAACCAGACATGCACACTATAGCAACTTCCCATGTGGCCCCTGCAAGCACAGCACTGTTTTGATTAAGATGTGTGGGAAAGCATGTTGTTATGCTAGCTACACCTGCAGACAAACTGTACATGCTGGATGGAGCTTTGTAGTGGTGGATACTCTGTCATGACTTATTTCTAGCCCCTCTACAGGCTCTATGAATGGCAGAGGTGTGCAGTAACCAGAAAAGAGTGTCCGCATGGCTCAAGATGTTCACACAGTACAAACATCTGATTTGTTTGTTTGTTTTTTATCTGATCCTTAGGACACTTTGAGAGTGATGAAATCAGATCAGTTTGTTCAGAAAGTGCTGTCAGTGTTTAGTATATCTACATCTATCTTTTTGAGGTGCATCTCTATTCGAGTTTGAAATGCAGTCTATGAGTTATCAGAGCCAATATTTTTATTCTACTGCTCACAACAAAATAAATAAATAAATAAAAATGTGACAATTTAGGGGGGTGGTGTCTCATTTTCTACATTTTTTTGTATTCAAGGACCATTTTGTTGTTTGAGTTAGATATAGCTGAAAAAAATGTAGAAATTACAAACAGGGAGGCAAAAAAAAAAAAAAAACCTCCAGACGGAAGCGCATTTCAATTTTGAATCTGATTTCAAACCACATATGGATATAGTTGTATGTAGTTGGGATCAGTTTGTAAAAAAAAAACTGAATATGTATTTTTTTTGCTGTTCAGACAACAAAAGCTAACAGATTTAAGTCAAATACAATGAAGTGTTTGAAGAAAGTCATAGTATCACGTATCTGATCGAGTTGCCACTGCCACTAAGTGTATTAAACTAATTTTAATCCAATTTCAAACCACATGCAATATGGATGCGGTTTGGATCCAGTTTGTAAAAGTCTGTCTGAACGCAACCTTAGTGTTGTATATCTGATCACATTTTCCATGCATTGGGTGCTTCTAAATGTAAAAATTCATTGATACACTGTATATCAATCCTGCAGGCTACATGAGCACAGTCGCTATTTCCATTCTCTTTCTCTTCCTCTCTCTCTAGTGTGATTTACTCTAGCTGTCTGAGGGGGCTCTGGAGGAAGCCTCCTTATGAAAGAGGATGACTGTCTTAAGAGTTGTGATGATGGATGTTGCCGTGACGACGTAGAGGCACGTGAGACAGGAGTGCCGGTTGTTTATGGACGAGACTGAGGTGCCATGGCAGCCATTGTAAATCCTCTAGCTGCACACCTTAGGAGGGGAGAGAAAAAAAAATGGGAAAGAGCAGAAGAATAGACCACTACTCTTTCTCTGAGCTATGCAGGGTGCCAGCGTCTTATAGGATAGCGGCTAATATAAATGACTTTATGACTTCTACTTCTAAAAGGTAAGAGAGCAGCGCATGATAACTTGATACCGGTTAGCTCATTTGTTTGGTGAAAGCGACTCAAGCACCCGGGCCATGCTGTTGGCACATTCGAGCAAATGTAACCTTAGATTTCCGATAAGAGCCAGGTGCGTTAATAAGAAAGGCCACTGGAGAATCGAACCCATCTCAACCTCTCAAGACTTCTGCGTCTCCTCTCAACCAAGTCCCAATTTCCCACCTACAGAGAAGGGCTAAAAAAAGCAACAAGCCTCTATTAATGAATGTGTTTATTTATTTCCTTTAATAGATTTTGGGCCAAGGGCCCTCTGGGATTGAGGAAAGCGGCATTTCAGCAGCTTTCAGATCCCCCTCTGAACGGGTGGAGAGGAAGAGGGAGGGACGTCAAATCGATAGTGCGCTGCACCAAGCAAAGCTACATGGTGGTTTCAGCGGGCACCCCTCTGAGCTACTTCATCTTACAGAAAGAGAAGCAATAAGCCCCGGCTGAGAGGGCGAATCAGCATCGCTGCTAATCAATTAATGGCCCTCATTCATTAAGTGATGAGTCGATTAACGAGCATGTTATTCTTGAGGAGGCTGACACATAATCATGGGAAGGCTTCATTGCACTTTTGCTTGAAAGTGAAAAGCAGAAAGATCGCTATTGTGATTATTGTCTGGTCAGGCTGTTGAGGAGAGTAGTGTACTGAATAGACAATGTCTGTCCTTTTTGACATTTCTCAATCATAATAACAAAAGGATGTCATCAAGAGGGAGGTTTGTCACCATGATTAGAGTCAAAGATGGTTCGCTCATCAGTTAAAGTCTTACATTACTATTGATCCAAAAACCAGAAAGCACACAGCATCTTTACATGCACATATGATACAAGACATACACAAGGCTTTTCATGCTGTATTATTGACCCTGAAAATAAATAAATAAATAAATAAGGCTATCAATTCAATATTGATTCAAACTTTTAATCCAATTAATTAGATGATATGCTGATTAATTAATGAAATTAATTTTATATTATTTTTCCAGAAATTATTTAAAGGTCCCGTTTTTCGTGTTTTTTTGAAGCTTTGATTGTGTTTATAGTGTGCAATATAACATGTGTTCATGTTTCGCATGTAAAAAAAGTATTTAAAAAAAAAAAAAAGAATTTTTCACATAATTTACTTATCTGTATACCGCTGTTTCCACTGTCATAAAAACGGGCTGATGACTTCCTTGTTCTATGAAGTCCCTCCTTCAGAAATACGTAACGAGAATGCCAGCGGTTCCTGTGTTGTGATTCGACAGCAGCTTAGCGCACCCAGAGCCATAGAGAGCGCACCTTGCCCGGAAAGGTCACGCCTCTTACCAGAAAGTGTGCTGCACATAGTTTTACATGTGGATTATTGTGGTGTTGTGCCGAATAACACAAAAGAAAACAATTCCGAGAGACTAAACTCTTTAATCTCCACAAGCAGCGACAGAAAATGTACAACGTTAGCACTCACTCAGAAGAGTACCTCATACGGAAAACAGCCATATACATAAACATAGTCCCCTCTTGTGGCCATTATGTGCACTGCAGTCCAACATTAACTATTGCAGTAAGGATACCACAATTATAATTTTCGGGAACCGAGTTAAACATAAATTGTAAGTACAGCGTCCCTGGGAAGGCCAAACAAAGGTGATTGGACTGCGGGATGAAAATAACAGCGTTTCGACGACATGAAGACAAACACACACTACAAACGCAACTCTTGCTCTTCTCCGTGGGAGCGCAACAAGACCACGCCCCCTTTTTTGTGTATTCCTGTGGGCGGAGGTTAGTCAAAAAACTGTTTTAGTGACGTCATTAAAGAAGGAAGTAGAGGGATGTATTCCAAACTGGCCGTTCGATGTAGGCGACTTCTGTTAAATAAAATATCTCGCTTGGCATTGAACTTTGAGCTTTAAAATTTTACAGATTTTATTTATACTCTAACAACAACATTACACACTAACTAAAGTTTGAAACATGGGATCACGAAGAACGGGACCTTTAAGACATTTAATTTGGCAGACAACAGCACTGAATGAACATTTTGCAACTGTCAGATAGACCTAACTGCTGTTCACACAGATTTTTCAATACAATTATAGTTAAAATGATATAAATAAAAAAATATATACAATTCAGAAAATGCATTTAAAGTATCTTGCATAATGCAGTATCTTTATGAGTATCTTTATATACATATAAAGCATTTAAAGATTTAACGCTCTTGCTCTGAATAGCACAAGTGCATATGTGATACTGATTTTATACATCAGTTCAATAAATAAGAATTCAGTATTGTGTTATATTTTAGATGTGATATTGTCTGTTTTTGTTACCTATAAAGCCATAGCAGAACGATAATAATAAGTTTATTTTATATAGCACCTTTAAAAGTTGCTTTCTCAAAGCGCTTTACAAGAAAACAACAGAGAAAACAACACACTTTAAATACAAAAGATAAACAACAAAGAAATTGCAAAAAATAAAATGATTAATAAAGTAAAAGCAATCCTAAAACAGAATGTTTTGAGAAGAGATTTAAAAGTTTTAAAAGAGAGAAGAGATTTAAAAGATTGAAAAGTTGTGCATCTCCAAGCAACACAGCTGTGTTTCTAAATGAATTTGTGTTTGAATGAATTGAACCAATGATTCAATGGCCCATTCATAAAGAGCCATTTACTTTGAATGAATCAGCTGTTTGAACGAATTGAATAAATGAATGACTTAATGGGCCATATCATACACCTGGCGCAATGCGGCGACAGGCGCGACGCAAGTATTTTTTGCTAGTTTCAACCCGGCGCAGTTATCATTTTCACGTCCTGCTCCACATTGTTTAAATAGCAAATGCATTTGCGCCCATTTGTGCGCCCATGGGCGTGCTGGTCTGAAAACGAGGTGTGTTCAGGCGCGTTGTTGGCGTGTTACTTTTTTGAAGCAACTGAAATAGACTGCACCATTGACCAAGAGAAACCTGGTCTAAAGTCAATGGCGCAATATTTGTTTTGTTATTTAAACAGCACGTAAGTAATATGTGCCTATAGACAGGTGCACAACGTGCTTACATTCTGCTTATTATACACGCAGGGAAGCACAGCAGCACACAAACATGCCAAATATTAAAAATAAAAGGATTACAATGTAAAATATTATTAATGTATGCATATAGATAAAAATGATTTGGTGGAATCCGCTTTTCCCATAGATAGCCGGCTCGCGCACTTTAACCTCGCGCACTATAGACGCGTTAAAATTGTAAACAGCAAATACGCCATGGCATGAACGCAACTGGCTTTTAAAGGTGCCCTAGATTAAAAAATGTAATTTATGTCGGCATAGTTGAATAACAAGAGTTCAGTACATAGAAATGACATACAGTGAGTCTCAAACTCTACTGTTTCCTCCTTCTTATATAAATCTAATTTGTTTAAAAACATAACAATCTCAACATAACACCGACTGTTACGTAACAGTCGGGGTGTACGCCCCAATATTTGCATATGCCAGCCCATGTTCCCAACATTATGAAAGGCATTAGACAAGGGCAGCCATGAAAGTATGGATGTGCACAGCTGAATCATCAGACTAGGTAAGCAAACAAGAACAATAGCGAAAAATGGCAGATGGAGCGATAATAACTGACATGATCCATGATATCATGATATTTTTAGTGATATTTGTAAATTGTCTTTCTAAATGTTTTGTTAGCATGTTGCTAATGTACTGTTAAATGTGGTTAAAGTTACCATCGTTTATTACTGTATTCACGGAGACAAGAGAGCCGTCGCCGTTTTCATTTTTAAACTCTTGCAGTCTGTATAATTCATAAACACAACTTAATTCTTTATAAATCTCTCCAACAGTGTAGCATTAGCCGTTAGCCACAGAGCATAGCCTCAAACTCATTCATAAACAAATAACATCCAAATAAATACTATACTCACAGGAATCAATGTATGCATGATGAACACTTTGTAAAGATCCATTTTGAGTGTTATATTAGCTGTGCAGTGTTGCCAGATTGGAAATGTCCAATTATCGTACCAGAAGCTCAAAATGATCGTATTTGGAAGAAAATTATCGTACACGACTTTTTTGTATAGGTAAATGAACTAAATTAATAACTAATTATTTTTACAACAGAAAGAATCAATACTGAACTAACTTAAGCTGGACAATCACACTATTTTTGCTGCTGTACAGCCAAAATTATGTTCTCTCTATCTCTGTAAAGCTATACTTTGACACAATCTGCATTGTAAAAAGAGCTGTATAAATAAAGGTGACATGAGAGTCAAATGTACATAATACAGCTATTTATCTATAGACCAACAACTTTTTGACATGAACTGTAAATTACCACAATACATAAATAATTATTAGGCGTGCCTTAGTGGGAAACAACTGACCTAAGCGCCGCTGCAGAAACGTTAACTTGGCCTGCGTCTCAATGTGCATACTATCCATCCTAAATAGTATATAGCATTTTCAATACTATTTCGGGCGGATAGGGTGGACAGTATGCACATTGAGATGCAGGGCTGAGCTCGTGAGAGAGATTCATTCTCCACAATGATTGGCCGAGAACACGTAACAAGAGATGAGATGGAAGACGTGCCTAACAAAGTTCAAGTTAGGATCCACACAGCTAGATCAATGAGCCGATTATAACGACCATCATTTTAAGTGTCACAAAATACTGAAATTATCGTACATTATGGGATTTTTTCATTATTGATCGTACATCGTACAGAGGTCAAAATTATCGTACAAATACGATAATTATCGTACGTCTGGCAACACTGTAGCTGTGTGAACTTTGTGTTTGCTGTTTAAGGCAGTTGAGAGCTTGCGGGGGCGGGGGCAGGGGAGCGGGAGATTTAAAGGGGCCGCACGCTTAATCGGTGCATATGTAATAATGGCTCAAAATAGGCAGTTAAAAAAATTAATTAAAAAAAATCTATGGGGTTTTTTGAGCTGAAATTTAACAGACACGTTCAGGGGACACCTTAGACTTATATCACATCGTTTGAAAAGGCACCTCTAGGGTACCTTTAAAGGGAATTGGAGACGAGACTCTGGTTGGTTTATTGCATGTTACTCCCAAAACACACCCATTACTCATTAAGAGAATAGGGACAACCCTTTCAGACAATGCGCCTGGTGCACCGACCATTTTTCCCGTCCTTAATGTAGCAAAAGTGATTTTCGGACACGCCCTAAGTGCACTTGCGCCGTGAGCTTTAGATCATGCCCGTAGATCAGTAAAATAGGGCCCAATGACTTGCTCATTTAGACATTTCCCACAACCTACTGGCAGTTTTAGTTACTTATTTAGACTATTATTTAATTAAAATAATAATAATAATAATAATATATTCCATAGTAATAATAAAAAAAAATTAAAGGTATAGTTCACCCAAAAATGAAAATTCTGTCATCATTTACTCACCCTCATGGCCAATGTAGCCTAAAAGTTTTTGTAATAAATTCTATGTTGAATCAAATAGAATATTTATTTCTAAGGCTACTTTTTGTAATGTCTAGTTGATGATTTAAAAGTCTAGAAAAAAAAATATATAACTTTTATTAATATTATTAATATTTTTAAAACCACACTAACTAAACAGATGGCTCCAATTAAAGAAGAAGAAGAAGAAGAAGAAGAAGAAAAAGTTGATGCCATTAGCCAGGCATACCCTTTTAAAGGGCTTTGAAAATATTTATTGAATGGACTTTTGGAATAGCAGTGGTTACCTTAAAGCAAGGCCACTATGAATGAAGAGCTTAATTTTTAGACTCTAAAAAAGCTGAAAAAAAAAAATAAAAAAAAAAAAGAGGACAGTATCATATGGGCTAATCAAAACAGTGACCTCTTACTGCCGGAATGTAATGAAAGAGTTTAATTAACATCTGAAAAAAAAAGGAAAACAAGGGAAATGACTGAAGGGCTCTGTCAGTAAGTCAGCAAAAAGGAGACATCAGAGAGCAGGAGCTGTTTGTTAGACAGACACGGACGCTTTGTGGGGAAAAGACCACTAAAGGTTCAGGAAGCCTTTGAACAAAGTACTATACATATGGTAGTGATGACAGCTGTCATAGCTGCACAATGATTCTGCTGTACTTCCTAATAACATTTGTAATACATAATAAAGTTAGCAGCGAGGTCTTGTATAGTTGGGCGTTTAACAGCGTGAGTGTAATGTGGGTTCTGCTGTCAAATTCAAACTCAAAAATACAAATCTAATTAGTGCAGCATGACCTGAAACACATTATGGTCTCAAAAAATAAATTGAAAGATTAAAGTAAGTATATACATGGCTTACATCCATCTAACTGTGGTTTTAGGCATATTAAAAATCAAAAATGGATGAGAAAAAGGTTTCAGAGCAAGTGAGATCTAACGAAGTCAAATCTAAAACCACACTCTGTTCATAAGGGGACAAAATATAATCACGCTCTGTGCTGAAATATTGAATTTCTTTAATTTAAATTCATTTTTAAGGCTTTGTCTTCAGCTTGTGACTCAGAATCAAAACCCCCAGGACCAGATAGCAATCTAATTAACCAAGATCAATATTTTACTGAAATCGCCTCTCGCTCTCATGGCTGTATCTCCTCAGCAGATCCATTCGGGATTTAAGCAATGGGAGATTCGTTTCTCCACCCCGCTGCTCTTGAGGAGGCCCTCACACTGATTGGGATCACACCGAATCAGGTAGGTGGGGAAAGGGAGAGAACTCTATAGTGGCCCCTGCCATTTAGCTCCAGGGATTCCAATGCACACATAATGGAGGGAAACAGGTCAATAGAACATTTTTGTTTCACAGTGCCCTTACATGGAACCAGAACACTGCTTTCCATGCAGTCACTATAGGGGAAGCAGGGAATCAGTTCCCTCTCATTTCAATTCTTTTTGTTGCAGCAATATTTTTTTTTTCATAATGAAATAAATGTTTAGTTTAATATCATACTAAAATATTTAGAAAAAAAAAAATAATAATACTATTAGTTAAAAGAATTAGTTCGCCCTGTTGTTCCAAACCAGTTCCAAACATTTTGTCTTCAGTGGAAAACCAAAGGAGATGAAGTGGATCATTGCATTAAGTCAATATCAGTCTGATTCATGAAAAGGTCATTAAGATCCAGTTTTGTGAACTAGAACAACTGATTTTTGTCATCCTTTGTAAAGAGTCAACTTAAAAGAACAATTCATTCACAAAGCATATATACCTACTTCTCTCATCAGTCAAATTTATTTGTTTAGTGCTTTCACAAATAGACATTGTTTCAAAGCAATCATGAGGTTAATGTTCATAATATCTTAATACCTTCATGCCTTATAGTCTTATTTAGCAAATTAGAGCTGGCTGATAATATTTTACATTTTACGATGATACCTACATGAGTATACTGTACCTGTATGTAAAAAAAAATAAAAATAAATAAATAAAGTTGGAGATCTTTATATATCAACTTAAAAATAACTGAAATAATTTATATTACAGTAGTATTGTATGACTGAGCACCAGACTCTCTCTCTCTCTCTTTCTCTCTCACACACACACACACACACACACACACACACACACACACACACACACACACACACACACACACACACACACACACACACACACACACACACACACACACACAAAATGATGCCTTCAGAGGGCACTGAAGTATTAATAGTCTAATCATTATCAACAGATTTTTTTTATTTATTTATTTTTTTTTCAGCCCCACTTTTCAGGGCTCTAACAGTGGATGGTACAGACGGACAGAAGAGGGTCATAATTACTGAATGGAACGCATGCATCCCCCCCATTCCTCCCTCAGAATTGTCTCTCATCCTCCACAGTGGACATGTACAGCACGCATCCTTTTATTCTAAATAACTGGACAGAAACAGCCAGAAACTCAGTCAAAAATGCTGCTTTCGAGCTATTAGTGGTCGGCTGCTTGAGTACTTATGTCAAGCTATTAGTGGTACAGTCTTTGTTAGCTGTGGTTTGAATGGTTTCATACAGATTTAAATAAATACATAAATAAATAAACACAAGTACATTTAGCTAACATAAAAAACAACAACAACAACAAAAAACCATGATTGCATTCACTTTCAATAATTCAACGCAACAACCCCTTACAAAATCAACGCACTTTAGCTATGATCGTTATTCTTTCTAATGTTATGTCAGGGGAATGTCCTTAAACACTGATCAAAGAAATATCATACCTCCTGTTTTTATTCTTTTTAAAGATGCGTTTGAACCGTTCTCTCGGCCATCTTGAACTCCGCGAAAAATGACAAAAGCTTACCTGACTGTGTGCAGTGCATTGCAATATTGAGTTCTGTTATTTATAGTTTGTTAATTATCATATGTAGATAATTTTAATATTTTATTTGTATAAGTTTTACATAACAGCTACTCAACACTGTTAATCTAGTGGGGATGGTAAAGGGATTGGTGATTTTACAAAGGGGATGCTTTTTATCATTTTTTTCAACAAAATGTTCTTCTTCATCAACCACATAGATAGATAGATAGATAGATAGATAGATAGATAGATAGATAGATAGATAGATAGATAGATAGATAGATAGATAGATAGATAGATAGATAGATAGATAGATAGATTCAACAAAGAGGAAACGGGTAAACTGACTTTGCGAGTGGGTTGGTGTGTCGTAGAGGAGTGCTCTAAGATTTAAGCTGGTAAACGCAATCAGCTGTCATGGGAGCCAGCGGCGAATTGGCGCTGCCACAGACAGCCACGTGAGGAGTGATGGGCACAGTAACTCACAGGCCCCCGTACCCTCATTAGCTACAATGCTTCCGCGGCAGCACTGATCAAAGCCATCCGCTGATAGGCTTGTTTGGAGCTGCCAGCCAACCGCACAAATGCTAATCCAAACCCATAGAGGAGAGGAAACGCCATCTCTGTTCTGTGAACACTTTACCCCACCACCCCCATCTCTCTTCCTTTCATTCCCTCCATATTTCCACCCCCCGGTCACCACAGCCGCAGGGGACAGGGACACAGCAGAAAAGAGTGCAGCGCTGTGCGTATGAGGGTGTGAAAGATGGTGGAGAGAAAAGTTGAGGAGGGAGAGAACAACAAAAAGAGAGGAGCAAACCTGGCTCTGGGCTGCAGAAAGTGGCTTAAGGGGGACAAAGGCGCTGATTCAGACAGAACGGCTCAACTCACTGCGTCGCTGAGAGACAATAGGATCCCACAGCTACGCAATATATATACACTCCAGCAGTTGGCCTTTTCCACAAGTGACGAGGCAGATTAATTATGACCATCGCAGCAAGGGGTCAATTACCATAAATCATGCCTAGAATAACATCATCAGATTTCTGCAATGTAATTGGCTTTGCCGCTCCTGTGGCTCAACCCCATCATTTTTTACACGGCAGAACAGGAAGTAAAACTGAAGAATGGATAATATTACAACTTGCAAGGGAAATTTGATGGCAAAGTTGGCTGAGGTTGTTCTTGAAGCCCTGTGAAGAAATTCACATTATAAAATCTCACAGATGTTTTATCTGCTGTGAACCTGATGCACTTAAATTTTAAACCTATATGGGGTTAAGTTGCCACTGCCAATATATTGCTTAAGGGCATAGGTCAAAGGTTCAAACATGCTAAGGCCAGTGGCAGAGCCAAAAGCCGTTATCTACTACAGGAGTCTTTGAGCTCCATGCCGCCACTGAAACTCAGCCTGTAGCTCTTTTTTTTTTAGCCGCTTGTCAGTCCCCTGCACTTTGAAATGGGCAGGAAAGAAAACCTCACCTCTAAATCACCCACTCATACATAAAGCAACAGTTTGCAGACTCAGTCCCATTTTGGCTGCATCCCAGAATGATAAATTGGCTGGTGATAGCACTCAAGCTATGGAGAATCCATTGAAGGGATCTGAAATTACAAAACTGAATTAAGGAATTCATCTTTCATAATTCTGCAGTGGTGTCCAGGAAATTATAAGGAAATGGGGTGATATCCCCTAGCGATGTCAAAAATACTAGAACTGCGGTATCAAGTTAATACCATTAAAAAAAAAAAAAAAAAAAAAAGTGTGTTCAAATTTGGGCAAAGATTTCATGGTCCCATTAAAAGAAAGTACATTTTTGTAAAAACATTCCCACATGTAAAACATTCCCACCGCAATGAACAATAGAGTAGTTTTATCTATCTAGTAGTTTTATATATATAAATATGAAAATATTATTTCATTTGATCTATTTTGGATTAGGAAAATGCTAGGAATATTCATTAGGCTCACTGCGTAAGTTGGTGTTACCGGTGTCACACAATGTTCAGCTGGACACCAATTACATTATTTGGCCACCGCTGCACCACCCCACCCCCCCGATTTCAATACCTCGCATACTGATAGTGGCTCCTTGATGCTCCAAATTATAGGTCTATGTATGTGTGATTGCGAATATAAAAGCGAAAGTGAAAAGTGAGCATTCATATATTATATATATATATATTACATTATATATATAAAAATAAAATAATGTATTTTCTAAAAGTCCACAGAGAAACACTTTTTTTTAAATTTTTTTTTTTTTTATGTGGTATCGAAATTAATATGAATGAAAATCATGAAATTTGACTGGTATTGGTATCGACTACTGAAATTTTGGTACCGTAACAAGCCCTAGTATACACTAAATGTGCCTCCTTGATTTCAAAGGCAAAGTGATATTGATCTTGCTAAATGTGATATTCTAGACCTGAAAGGCACAGATTTGAATATTTATAGCAGAAATGGATTTTCAAGTACCACATTAGATCTATAGAGGCGACGGTAAGAGAGTTTACACAGCAATATCACAGGGGATCACTTATTGCTGAGGTCTTGATCCTGTCCAGAATCAGCAGACTCTAAAACATTGACTCAAAACGTGATTATAGAGTATAAAGTCAAATGAAAAGTGCTAGCGAATAAATCACCTTTTGCTCTCCATTTTTCAAAAGGACACTCGATATTACAAATCATGTACAGTATGTGTGGATCTTTCATTTGTTTTTGTTTTTGGAGACAAAAAGGTCAAGTCAGACCCTTTTGTTTGCCACCATGATGATTGCTATATTTAAAACTGTATTCATCTCTATTGTATTTAATCCAAACAATAACACAATGCTTCTGAAGCGTAAATAATGCAAAGGTTTAATCATTTGCATTAGACCTTCAGAGGGGAAAAACTGCATTCAGATCTATTCTGTAATCAGATATTACTGACAGCACATGATGGATACTTTCCTGATACTAGCGGGTCACTACATCCCAGCAATTCAGCATATTTAACCCTTAATTTAACCCATTACGAGGAAAAGCGATCTATGTTGTCCCCCATTACCATTAGGCAAAAAAATGAATCTGACTCCTCTTCACCACAGGCTCCTCTGCAATTATCCATGATTTTAATACGTTTTAATAAGTTTGCATAACAACCTGGAGAAAATGCGAATGCATTTGCATACTGCAGGCCTCTCTAATTATACGCTCATGATTAAAGGAGGAACTTAAGCAGAAGTGAAAAGGCAGAGCATGCTTAACAAAAGCAAACCCCCTCCCTTCTGAACTCCAGCTCTCCCAAGACAAAACTTTCCAGTTCAGCACTCAACAATACGGAGGTGTTTTTACATAACGCTCCTTGTTGTTTCAGACAGCCAGAACAAGCCAATAAAACAAGCATCGTAGATTGTTCTCAAGCTCGGCCCACCGATGTCACTGAGAAAATCTTGCGTGACAAGGACGGGTAATCTGTCGGATGAGGTTTTCCAATGGCGCGTTTCTGTACAATAACTCCCACGTGACGAAGAGCCCAAAATATGAGTGTGCGCCACCTCTTCTCATATTGCCTTTAGCGGGATCATGTATTATGCATGCTATAGATGTACACTGCACCATTCTCTCTTGCCTTTCTCAACCTATTGTAAATACATACACACTAAATAATTAAGCAGACTAACAGGAGCAGGGCACGTCGGATGCTTGATTCGCTCTATGACAGTTTGGATGGGCCATAACAAACCTTGGTTGCCGTGGTCATGGATGACCATTAAAAATGCAGGCACTCCCATTTTCATCTGCACGGTCGGTGTGCTACATTGGCGTGCCACGTTGTCAATCACTTCTTCCAGGGGTTGGCGATGGCGGCTGACTTACCTTAACCCTCTGAGGCGCACCTAACAGGGTCAAGCTGATGCGTGACTCCTCTTAGCTTGGTCTTGAGCATCTCTCTGAGGTTGATGGCCTGCGGAAACAGCCGGTTCCTTTGGGCTTTGAGTGTGAGGTATAGCTTTGTGTCTGTGGTGGAGTGCAAAATCCATAAAGGCAATACCAATAGTTATCTCTAGACATTATAAAAGACATGATTGGCAATTGCACTCAGCAGTGAAGAGTATTTGTGCTCTTATGTGCGTGTTGCATGTTTGAAATGGTTGTTAAGTAGACATACTCAATGCTGCCTTTTAGAATGGTTCACATTCCAGTATATAGAGACATTTCCATTTTCTAATGAGTCCCATGTGGCTGTTCATTACATCAATAATTCACACAGCGAAAGAATAATATGCCACCGTCTTTTGTTGAAAGATTAGAGGGAAAGTAGCACTATACAGGCATGTGTGTAAATGTATTGCTTTAAACATACAGAAACAGAAGCTTTTTTCTACTGCATGAGTTTGAATCTAGCAACCCTTAAAAAAAAGAAAAAAGGCTTGATTCGTCCAATTTAGCACGAAGGGACTGGCTAATTCTGGGCTTGGGTCCTTCAACTCTGGACCAATCAACAAACAAGACCCTGGAAAGTTAGACCACGTCTGAATCTCCTTGCGTACCTTCTCTTTTACCTGACAATGAACTTAAGTGATCAAGGCATCAACAGCTGTCTTGTTTTCCTGCTTTTCCCCTCATTCTCAGTCCTCTTACCCAGGAAGCTAATGCCTCCAGTTTGGATGACTGGAGTGAAAAAGCCAAAGCAATTAGAGCCACTGCTCTTGGGTGCCCAATAACTCATTAGGAGTGTAAATGGCCAGAAGCCCAGGGGACTCCCTGCTGAGTGCAATTTACAGCTAAAACAAGCACCGCATCTCCAGTCCGCACCATTAGGGCTGGCTGGCCATGTTAATACAATTTGTTTTGTTAAAGTTTGAAATTATGATACTGCCATTTTAATCCCTCTTCGAACACCTCTGTGGCGTTAGCAAACATGTCAATTATGCTTGCAGAGGGCTCTGATCATTCCGCTGCAACCAACAGGGATTTCATAATGGTTGTGTTATTGTTTGACATAAGGATAACAGCGAGAACCACGACGCAGGATGTCAGCGCCAGCCAAAAACAAAAGGGCAGCTTTCTTTAAAGGAAATGTTCATGCGATACGAATCATTTATTCG